>NC_073388.1:6915232-6939150 GCF_028641065.1 Leucoraja erinaceus
TATATAAATTCTTTTTATTGGAGGAAAAAAAAATGATAGTACACTGTACATCTGACTTATGGCATTACATTTCCCTCCATTTTGTTTTTTATAAATAATAATAACAAAATAACCCTAATTTTATATATAAATTATACATATATATAATTTTGTATATCATTTATTTTGTCATATTAGCAAAAAGCAAAAATTAACTCATTTCTTAAGTGTCTATTTAATTTAAATTTTTGAACATCTAAAAATATGTAAAGAAAACTAGGATCGATAAAAAGCAGTTTAATTACCACTGGAGTTGGATAATCATTCGATTAGAATGATAAGAAAAACATTCCAACATCTAAACTGGGCTTCAGCCCCATCCTACTCTTTTGGGCTTTGATCACTGCAGTTTTTTTCTTTGAAAACTTGCTCCAAAAACCATGGTCTTCCCTAAAATGTTATATTACAGTAAATTGGGAAATATCCTGCTACTTTTAGAAAACCATAGGAAGAGAGGAAAAAAACATCAAACGTCCAGCTCAATTGCCATTAAAACCAATAAGCGCCGACTAGACACTTTATTGTCAATGCCTTTTTTAAGTATAGGAAAAGATATATAGATATCTGAATAAATTAAGTCATTCACCCGTCTAGTTTAATTCACCACAAAATAATTTCATTCGCCCTTGGGTGAACCATTCACTATTTTAAGAAGCACTGTCTTACAGTACCGAGAAAGAAATATTTCAAATCCCCGCGATCAGGATGGAACCAGGGTCTCCGGTGCGGTGAGGCAGCAACTCTACCTCTGCGTCACCGTGCCGACCTTTTTTTTTGTTTTTAATATTTTATTTTATTAGAAGTAAGTACAGTCATATGGCACCAAAGTGCCTAATATATATTTTCATAATACATTTTATGTACAACTTTCTTTTTTTTTGTTACATTGAAAAAAGATTAGAATAAGAAAAAGAAGTTAGATAGTAAAGGATAGAAAGATGTGAAATATATAGTGTGTGAAGAAAGAAAACGAGTAAATGAAGAAAGTTGAGAGAGAAAATAGAGAAAAGAAAATAAAAAAAGAAAAGGAGATCATTATTTATAGTCTTGGCCAACCCTCGTCCAGTCGTGAAACAGTTATTTTTTACAATTGTCTTGCACCATATGATTCCAAAAATACGACGAATGGAGACCAACTCGTTATGAATTGGTCTGATTTATCCATTAGGAGGAATCGCGTTTCCTCAAGATGAGCGGTGTCCAACATACTTGCAATCCACATTTTAAGCGTTGGTATTGATGTACCCTTCCAAAATTTAAGTATTAATTTTTTTTGCTATTATTAAACCATAGTTAAGGAATAGATTTTGAGATGTGTTCAATTTATTCCCATCTTCCACTACACCAAATATAACCATTTCAGTATTAGGTTCCATTCTTGTCTTGAATAATTTTGTAAATATTTCAAAAATACCATTCAAAAATCTATAAAGTATAAAGTGCCGACCTTTGATCAAAGTTTCCTAATGTTTCAGGCACCGAGGAGCATTTTTGAGCTGCACGCGATCAAGGCATGTGTAAAATCAGGAGCAATTTCATGCTTGGGTTACATTCTAATTCGATCAGTCAGCCTTTAGGCTTCAGCAGGCAGAGGCAGTGGGGATGCTATGGGGTGGGGGGAAGGATATCCTACGGTTCTTCTTTGGGATGGAGCCAGATTCATGCTCCGTGGGAGGGCGTCAGCTCCAGGTTTAACACTCCGTTCTGTACTGGGCAGCTTTCTATGGGGCCAACTGGCACATTCATGTTTAGAGTTTCGAGAGACAGCGCGGAAACATGCCCTTCAGTCCACCGAGTCCGTGCCGACCAGCGATCACCTCGTGCATTCGCACTATCCTACACACTAGGGACAATTTACAAATTGTTACTGAAGCCTATCAACCCACAAACCTGTACGTCTTTGGAGTGTGGGAGGAAACCGGAGCATCCAGAGGAAGCCCACGCAGTCACGGGGAGAACGTGCAAACTCCATACAGACAGCACCTGCAGTCGGGATCGAACCAGGGTCTCTGGCGCTGTAAGCGCTGTAAGGCTGCAAATCTCCCGCTGCGCCACTGTGCTGCCCATTATGCGCAGGCAGATAAAAGTTAGTCTTGACATCACGTTGGGTACAGACAATGTGGGCCGAATGGCCTGTTCCTGTGCTGTACTGTTCTACGTAGGAAAGAGCAGAGGATACTGGTTTAAATGGAAGATAGGCACAAAATGCTGGAATAACTCAACGGGACAGGCAGCATCTCTGGGGAGAAGGAATGGGTGAAGTTTCGGGTCGAGACCCTTCTTCAGACTGATCTGTACTATATCTGAACTACATTCTGTACTGTTCTATGTTCTATATTGATGAGTAGGCAGCAATTGCCGTTTATTCCGAGCCTCCTTCAAAGTTGCGTCAGGGAGGACCCCAGGCAGTGAGTGGGCGGTAGATTGTATTAAAAATTGGCATGCACAGCATTGTTAAGAATGAAAAATCACTAACCATTCAAAAATATCGTTCCTGACATATTCTGCAGTTTTCACAGTGGATGGGATTTTTTATTTCAAGGGAAAAACCAAGAGTTGGTTTTCAAAGAAGTGGTGGGATGATGGCATCTGGGATGAAAGCATTTCATTGATTTGAAGCATTGAGAGGGTGAAAGGCACCATATATGCTCATATTCTTGTGCTTCAATTTTAACCTTTGGTTCCAGATGGATCTGTGAGTCATCCTTGTGAACACGATGTCCTGTGGAGATCTGCTTACAGTGGGAATTTAGCACAAAGAACCTGCCCTTGACTGCAGAGAGATGCATTGGGACGTGTGCATGCAGCGGCGCGGTGGCGCAGCGGTAGAGTCGCTGCCTCACAGCGCCAGAGGCCCGGGTTTCATCCTGACTAGAGGTGCTGTCTGTTCGGAGTTTGTACATTCTCCCTGTGACCACGTGGGTTTTCGCCAGGTGCTCTGGTTTCCTCACACCAGGGGCGGAATATCCGGGGGGACCAGAGGGGACATGTCCACCCCCCCCATGTTTTGAGAAGTGGGCGACATCCCTCCCAAGTTTTTGTGATCGCGATTTTAAAATCTCTGCTTTTAGCGCTGGATTGAGCCTCCGAAGCTTCGTGCGTGTGTGTGAGTGTGCGCATGCACGCGTGGCCGCCAAAGAATTGGGTCTCCCGTCCCCTCCATGTTTTGATAGTGAGTTCCGCTCTAGCCCCACACGTTCCAAAGAGGTGCAAGTCTGTTGGTTAATTGGCTTCTGATATTGTCCTTAAGGTGTAGGATAGAACTAGTGTACGGGGTAATTGCTGGTCGGCCAGGACTCGGTAGGCCGAACTCTGACGGTCGGTGGAGGCAGGTTCTCTGGATGCAAGAGTTTCCATTCCCTTCCCCGTGTTCCCGATGTTGGGGGAGTCCAGAACCAGGGGCCACAGTTGAAGAATAAGGGGTAAGCCATTTAGAACGGAGACGAGGAAACACTTTTTCTCACAGAGAGTTCTGAGTCTGTGGAATTCCCTGCCTCAGAGGGCGGTGGAGGCTGGTTCTCTGGATGCTTTCAAGAGAGAGCTAGATAGGGCTCTTAAAAATAGCAGAGTCAGGGGATATGGGGAGAAGGCAGGAACGGGGTACTGATTGGGGATGATCAGCCATGATCACATTGAATGGTGGTGCTGGCTCGAAGGGCTGAATAGTCTACTCCTGCACCTATTGTCTATTGTCTATTGACTCTGTATCTCCAAAAACTAAAAAAACAGCTAAGTGGGACTCTTTTTAGTAACTTTAAGGGCCTGTCCCACTTGGGCTATTTTATAGACGACTATAGGCACATGGTCGCCGGGGTGTCGCCTGTTTGGTCGTGAGTCGTCTCCTCAGTCGCCCAAAGAGACATAGCGTCTTTCTGGTAGCCGCTGGATTTTCAACATGGTGAAACATTTTGGCGATAGTCGGCGAAAGTGAGTTTGACGCCAATCAGCGTAGCTTGACTTCTCCTGACGTAGCTGCTGTTGTAGTTGTCGCCAGGTTAACCATATAATAACCATATAACAATTACAGCACGGAAACAGGCCATCTCGGCCCTACAAGTCCGTGCCGAACAACTTTTTTCCCTTAGTCCCACCTGCCTGCACTCATACCATAACCCTCCATTCCCTTCTCATCCATATGCCTATCCAATTTATTTTTAAATGATACCAAGAACCTGCCTCCTCCACTTCCACTGGAAGCTCATTCCACACCGCTACCACTCTCTGAGTAAAGAAGTTCCCCCTCATGTTACCCCTAAACTTCTGTCCCTTAATTCTGAAGTCATGTCCTCTTGTTTGAATCTTCCCTATTCTCAAAGGGAAAAGCTGGTCCACGTCAACTCTGTCTATTCCTCTCATCATTTTAAAGACCTCTATCAGGTCCCCCCTTAACCTTCTGCGCTCCAGAGAATAAAGACCTAACTTATTCAACCTTTCTCTGTAACTTAGTTGTTGAAACCCAGGCAACATTCTAGTAAATCTCCTCTGTACTCTCTCTATTTTGTTGACATCCTTCCTATAATTGGGCGACCAAACGTAGGTTAACATAGGTTGTCACCAGGTGCTGACTTCAGTTTTTTTTGTTGTTAAAGTAATGATTCTTTTTCAAATTTTATGTCGAAGGGGGGGGTCCAGTCGCTGGTTTTTCAGCGACTTGCTACGACTATGACAATCGCCGGCAGTCGCCAAAAAATAGCTTAAGTGGGACAGGCCTTTTAGGAATAACCACTCATGTGAACTGTGAAATTTAGTTTTAGTTTTAGAGATACAGAATGGAAACAGTCCTGTTCACACTAGTTTAATTGTCCTACAAATTCTCGCCCCTTATGGGATGTGGGGGGAAACCGGGTGCACCCAGAGGAAACCCACACCACACGGTCACAGGGAGAACATGCAACCTCTGCTCAGACAGGACCCGAGGTCTGTAAGGGTGTCGAAGGTTAGGGGGAGAAGGCAGAAGAGTGGCGCTGAGAGGGAAAGATCGATTGAATGGTGGTGTTGACTCGATGGTACACAAAAATGCTGGAGAAACTCAGCGGGTGCAGCAGCATCTATGGAGCGAAGGAAATAGTTGCCTATTTCCTTCGCTCCATAGATGCTGCTGCACCCTGCTGAGTTTCTCCAGCATTTTTGTGTACCTTCAATTTTTCAGCATCTGCAGTTCCTTCTTAAACACGGTGTTGACTCGATGGTCTGAGCAGCCAATCTCTGCTCCTGTGGCTTGTGGACTTGGGGTGGAACCTGCGAGGCATCAGCTCTACCCGCTGCACCATCTTCCTTCTTACTCGGTGGCACATGGATGTTCCAGGGCGCTCATGTACGGGCAAATGTCACAGTATTCGAGCATACATTGTGCACCGTACCAGTGTGTGTTGGTCCACGGAGAACTCAATAGAAAAACTCCCAACATCATAATCCAAGCAGAAATGTCCGATTTTCAGTCATGCTCGCTTTTAAAAGAAACTAGACCAAGTGCAGACCCGTTGGGTCTGCTCCCCCAATGGTGTGATCCCCCAACCCAATATTCCACCATGCACCCGTCTCCTCCAACGGAACTGAAGCCATTCCCAAATGTAAGATTCCAGCACTCCCCTGCCTCCCTCAGCAGTGGATTTAAAAACAATTCCAGTTGCACCTCCCCTGCCTGCTGCAGCAGTGAAAAGTTCAGAGTGTTCCTGTCTTGCAACTTTGTTTTGAAGTGTGTTGGAAGCTGATAGGAAGGAGCAGCCATCAACGAATCAAAAGGCAGAAAGGCAGCCGGACGGACGGACGGCAGGCGGCAGCCACAGACTTTTATATAATAACTAGACCAAGTGCAGACCCATT
Source organism: Leucoraja erinaceus (assembly GCF_028641065.1). Classification (NCBI taxonomy): domain Eukaryota; kingdom Metazoa; phylum Chordata; class Chondrichthyes; order Rajiformes; family Rajidae; genus Leucoraja; species Leucoraja erinaceus. Next base: position 6,921,095 of record NC_073388.1, read on the forward strand.
GGGTCTGCTCCCCCAATGGTGTGATTCCCCCAACCCAATATTCCACCATGCACCCGTCTCCTCCAATGGAACTGAAGCCGTTGCCAAATGTAAGTTTCCAGCACTCCCCTGCCTCCCTCAATTGCACCTCCCCTGCCTGCTGCAGCAGTGAAAAGTTCAGTGTTCCTGTCTTGCAACTTTGTTTTGAAGTGTGTTGGAAGCTGATAGGAAGGAGCAGCCGTCAACGAATCAAAAGGCAGGAAGGGATCCGTACTGCAGGCGGACGGATTTGAGTTTTATATATTAATAGATAGATAGATAGATAGATAGATAGATAGATAGATAGATAGATAGATAGATAGATAGATTGCCTTGTCTCATACAAGTATGACAGCATGGTGATGGTTAATGATAGAGCTACTGCCTTACAGCGCCAGAGACCCAGGTTCGATCCTGACTACGGGTTCTAGTCTGTACGGAGTTTTTTAGATGACCTGCGTGGGCTTTCTCCGAGATCCTACTCTGGAGTACACAAATAGGTGATGTTTCAGGTTGGGATACATCATGACCCTTCATGTTCTCCAGAGATGCTGCCCGACCCGCTGAGTTACTCCAGCACCTTGTGCCCTCAGTGCTTTGCCCAAGATTCCAGCATCAGTGGTTCCTTCCAGTAGTTGCAGGAATGGACATTTATTTGGCAATGGGAAGGAAGCAACACTGGAGGATGTTTAGGACGGAACAGCAGATGCTGGTTTAAACTGAAGATAGACGCAAAATGCCGGAGTCACTCCGCAAGAGAGGCAGCATCTCTGGAGAGAAGGAACGGGTGACGTTTTGGGTCGAGACCCTTCTTCCAAAAATATCTTCTTCCAAAAAGGTAAAGGTTTTTTTTAAAGCAGAACACTTGTAGATCTTGTTAACTGGCAGATAGACACAAGATGCTGGAGTAACTCAGCGAGAGAGGCAGCATCTCTGGAGTGAAGGAATGGGTGATGATTCAGGTCGAGACCCTTCTTCAGTCTACTTCTTTGGAATAAATCGAGATGTTTTAAGTGGCAGAATATCTCCAGGTTCTGTAATATCTTGGAAATATATGTTTCGTGTCATTGACTCTCCAGCGCTTTCCTGCCTCTCAAAATAACATTGTTTTCTGGATATAGCCCTCATTAATTTTTTCCACCAGCCATCAAATGTGGGAGTTATTCTCATGCTTCCCAAAATAATAAATACGATGGGAATTCTTGGGCAGAGACGCTGCTCTTTGGGAATGAAATGTCCTGTGTGGAATAATTCAGACTTCTCCTATGTATTTGATCTCTGACCACGTGATGGTCGGAATGCAGAACAAATATAAACAATAGTCCTGGCAGAGCTTCTGACGTAATTGACGTATGTGAATAGTCCGGACAAGATTAGCGTGTGCCTGCAGCCATAACATAGCTCAAGCGCTTGAAATAAATTCATTTTCCTCCTCTCCGCACAGTTTACTGGCCAAGCGGTGATTGAGTCCACATAAAACATGGGCAGAAATGGCACTGTTGACTTGACCCCAGCATCGTGAGAATATTCACCTCATCAACCACTTGACTGCTTGAAGATCCCCAGTGGTGACGTTATCCCCCTTATAATGGCTTACGTGCTTGCCCAGAAGTGTGTGAAATTCTACCTGAACTTTTCACTGGGTCGGGCAGCAAAGAATAGACCCACTATTGTTTGGGCGGTCATGGGCGGCCACGGTGGCACGACGGTAGAGCTGCTGCCTTACAGCGCTTGCAGCACCAGTGACCTGGGTTCGATCCCGACTTCGGGTGCTTGTCTGTACGGAGTTTGTACGTTCTCCCCGTGACCACGTGCGTTTTTTCTGAGATCTTCGGTTTCCCCCCACACTCCAGAGACGTACACGTTCGTAGGTTCATCGGCTTGGTGTATGTGTAAAAAAAATGTCCCTAGTGGGTGTAGGGGTAGTGTTAATGTGCGGGGATCGCTGGTCGGTGCGGACTCGGTGGGCCGAAGGGCCTGTTTCCGCGCTGAATCCCTAAACTAAACACTCGAGTATTGTGAGCGGTTTTAGGTTGAGGCTGGCGCTGGAGAGGGTCCAGAGAAGGTTTACGAGAATGATCCCAGAAATGGTTTGGTTAACATATGATGAGCATTTGGTATCACTGTGCATGTACTCGCTGGTGTTTAGAAGGATGAGATGGGGGCCGAGTACGTACCGAATAATGGCAGGCCTGGATAGAGTGGATGTGGAGAGGATGTTTCCACTAGTGGGAGAGTCTAGGAACGGAGGCTATAGTCTCAGAATTAAAGGAGGTACCTTTGGGAACGAGATAAGAAATAAGTTTCTTAGTCACGTTGGCGGAGCGGTAGAGTTGCTGCCTTACAGCGAATGCAGCGCCGGAGACCCTGGTTCGATCCCGATTATGGGTGCTGTCTGTACGGAGTTTGTACGTTCTCCCTATGTCCTGCATGGGTTTTCTCCAAGATCTTCGGTTTCCTCCCACACTCCAAAGACGTGCAGGTTTGTAGGTTAATTGGCTTGGTGTAAATGTAAACATTGTCCCTAGTGGGTGTAGAATAGTGGTCACACGGACCCGGTGGGCCGAAGGGCCTGTTTCCGTGCTGTATCTTTAAACTAAACTAAACTATACTAAACTAAATTTCTTTAGTCAGAGGGTGATGAATCTGCGGAATCCATTGTCGCAGAAGGATCTGGAAGGCATCGATGGATATTTTTAAAGCAGTGATAGATGGATTCTTGATTAGACAATAGACAATAGGTGCAGGAGTAGGTCATTCGGCCCTTTGAGCCAGCACTGCCATTCAATGTGATCATGGCTGATCATCTCCAATCAGTACCCCGTTCCTGCCTTCTCCCCATATCCACCTACTCCGCTATTTTTAAGAGCCCTATCTAACTCTCTCTTGAAAGCATCCAGAGAACCTGCCTCCACCGCCCGCTGAGGCAGAGAATTCCACAGACTCACAACTCTCAGTGAGAAAAAGTGTTTCCTCGTCTCCGTTCTAAATGGCTTACTCCTTATTCTTAAACTGTGGCCCCTGGTTCTGGACTCCCCCAACATCGGAAACATGTTTCCTGCCTCTAGCGTGTCCAAACCCGTAACAATCTTATATGTTTCAATGAGATATCCTCTCATCCTTCTAAACTCCCGAGGGTACAAGCCCAGCTGCTCCATTCTCTCAGTACGGGTGTCGGAGGTTATGGGGAGAAGGCAGGAAAATGGGGTTGAGAGGGAAAGATAGATCAGCCATGCTTGAATAATGGAGTAGACTAGATGGGTCGAATGGCCTAATTCTGTTCCCATCACTAATGCCTTATGAACTTATTGTGTGTGAGAATGGTCTCCCCATTACTGCAAGCATATGGGAAGCTTAGGAAAAGGTGCAGGGGAGATTTACCAGAATGATGCCTGAATTAGGGTTCATTAGCTCTTGGGAGAGGTTGGAGAGCATTTTGTGTCCTGCCCTTAAAGGGCCTCCTTGCGGCAAGCGCGACCTAACGTGGTTGCTTGAGCCGTACGGCCTCGCGGGGCCGGTCTCACTACGATCACTGGAGCCGAATGGAGCTGGTCCCGACATCGCGCGGGGCTCCAAAAAACTGACCGTGCGGCAACGGCCTGCTGGCCCACAGCCACCTCGACGCCGTATGCACCGCCTCAACGGGCATACGCAGCGTCTCGACACCGTACACACAGTTTGACGCCGTACGTCACGCGCGAACTTCCCGCGGACTTCGCTCGAACTTCACGTCACTCACCCGACCTCCGCGCGGCCCCCGCTTCTGGTTTGGTCACACTTGCCGCATGCAGTCACGTACTGGTGGGACCGGCCCTTTATGCCCTCTAGTTTTAGATCCTTGGGAAAGGACTGTGGCTATTCATCTTGTCTATTCACAGAGACATCAAGTCAGACAGCGTGGAAACAGGCCCTTCGGCCCAACTTGTCCATGTCGACCAACACATCCCACCTGTCTGTGTTTGGCTCTTATCCTTCAATAATAATAATAATAATAATAATAATAACTTTATTTATAAAGCACTTTAAACAACTGCAGTTGCCACAAAGTGCTGTACATGAGAACTCATGGACAGGAAGTTATTACAAACCATTAAAAACCGTAAAACAAAGGACTATAAAACAGTAAAAATTAAAAGACATTAAAAGCACTAAAAACAGGAGCAATGTCTCAGCCAGTGTCGAAAGCCAGAGAATAAAAATGAGTTTTTAGGGTGGATTTGAAGATGGACTGTCTGATGTGCAACGGCAAGGTGTTCCAGAGTGCCGGAGCAGCAACAGAAAAGGCTCTATCCCCTCTGAGCTTCCGACTAGACCTTGGTACCTCAAGGAGCAGCAGGAGCGTATGGGTGGAGCAGCTCAGAGAGGTAAGGCGGGGCAAGCCCATTCAACGATTTAAAAACAAATAAAATAATTTTAAAATGAACTCAAAAGTGCACTGGAAGCCAGTGAAGGGAGGCCAAAATTGGCGTAATGTGCTCCCTCTTTAGAGTTCCGGTTAAGAGGCGAGCGGCAGCATTTTGGACCAACTGGAGATGAGCCAATGAAGCTCGTGCGACTCCAGAGTAGAGTACGTTACAGTAATCCAGCCTAGATGTAATAAAGGCATGGATTACTGTTTCAAAATGCTGCCGCTCATGAATGGGCTTCACCTTTGCCAGCTTCCTTAGGTGAAAGAAGCTGGACTTAACCACCGCGCCTATTTGTTTATCTAGTTTAAAATCACCGTCCATCCTAAAACCCAGGTTTAAAACTGTTGACTTTACAGACAATGCCAGTGGACCCAAGTCAACAAAGGGAGGTTCACGGCAGCCATTGGTGCCAAACAAAATCACCTCTGTCTTTTTTTCATTAAGTCCCAGAAAGTTTAAGGCCATCCAGGACTTAATGTCCTCAAGACAAGACAGAAGTGATTTTAGGGAATAATTATCTTCTTTCCTGAGTGGCATGTACAACTGGCTATCATCCGCGTAAAAGTGAAAGGAGATGCCATGCCTTCTTAAAATTGAGCCCAGAGGAAGTAGGTATAGAGAGAAGAGCAGGGGCCCTAAAATTGAGCCCTGTGGAACCCCATATGCCAAGGGAGCGGAGGAGGATTCAAAGCCAGCAAGGCTTACACGCATGGTTCTGTCTGCCAGATAGGACCTGAACCATCCCAGGGCACTGCCACAGATGCCCACTTGTTGCTGTAATCGGGAAATTAAAATTCCATGGTCCACTGTATCGAAGGCGGCAGATAGGTCCAGCAAGACAAGAACCACATAATTACCGGAGTCTTTAAGAGGGAACTGCAGATGCTGGAGAATCGAAGGTTACACAAAAAAGCTGGAGAAACTCAGCGGGTGCAGCAGCATCTATGGAGCGAAGGAAATAGGCAACGTTTCGGGCCGAAACCCTTCTTCAGACTGATCGGGGGCGGGGGTGGGTGGGGACAAGAAAGGGAAAAGGAGGAGGAGCCCGAAGGCTGGGGGATGGGAGGAGACAGCAGGGGGGCTGAGGAAGGGGAGGAGACAGCAAGGACTAACAAAATTGGGAGAATCCTAATTACCGGAGTCGTTTGCCAGGAGGATGTCGTTAAAAACCCTTAGCAGAGCTGACTCTGTGCTATGCATAGCTTTGAATCCAGACTGGAAAACCTCCCGAATATTGTGCTCGTCCAGGAAGAGTTTCAGCTGAGCATAAACTACTTTCTCCATGATTTTAGAGATAAATGGCAGCTTGGAGATCGGCCTAATATTGGCCAGAACAGTTTGATCCAGGCCAGGTTTCTTAAGTAGTGGTTGCACTACTGCATGTTTAAAATTTTCGGGGCAACCCCAGAACACAAGCTACTGTTTATGATGGCGAGAACCGACCAATAACCATCGTATCCATGTATCTGTCCAAATGTCTTATAAATGCTGCAATAGTCCCTGCCTCAACTACCTCCTCTGGCAGCTCGTTCCATACACCCACCACCCTCTGTGTAAAAAAAAAATCCTATTAAATCTCTCCTCCCCCACCTTAAATCATTGCCTCTGCTGTTAAGACTTGTCTTTTCATGTGTTAATCTCAAAGAGGAGCCAGTGATTTGTTTTTTGTGTGTTAATTGGGCAGCACGCTGGCGTAGCGGTAGGAGCCATTGCCATACACCGCCAGAGACCGGGGGTTTGATCCAGACCACGGGTGCTGTCTGTACGGAGTTTGCACGTTCTCTCCTTGACTTGCGTGGGTTTTCTTCGATATTTCTGATTTCCTCCCACACTCCAAAGACGTACAGTTGTGTCGATTAATTGGCTTGTTTTAAATGTAAATTGTCCCTAGTGTGTGCAGGGTAGTGTTAGTGTGGGGGGGGGGGGGGGTCGCTGGTCGGTGCGGACTCGGTGGGCCGAAGGGCCTGTTTCCACGCTGTATCTCTAAACTAAACTAAACTATATTGACATCATCTATCCACGCGTGATGAATATTCTCCGTGTGCCGGTGGATCACGCGCGTGGAAATCACATATCCAGCGATAGTTCCAGAAAATCAAACTCAATCCATTTCCTGACCTGCTGAGGTTCGTCAACTCAGCACAAAACAAGATCCAAATCATTTTTTATTTTTGTGGAGGAATTAGCGGAGAGTAAAGGTTTGGATGGAAAAATATTCTGTTGGATTCTCTCCAAATTTTTCATTGACGCAGTTGTATAGAAATGTGTATTACCACAGCTAATTTTTCAGATTACAATCTTTGACACAATCAGCGTTTTGGGCCAATTCCAATCTCTCCAGCATTCGGAATTCAAGCTAAAGTAAATAATGAACTTACTTTGCATGCCTAATGCCACTTAGATTCATTCAAATGAGTCTCCCTGCCAAATCTCCCTGACACAAAGTCCCAGGTACTTGAAATGAACTGACTCAGTGTGCAAACCAGTACTAGAAATTAATTGGTACACAAAATTGCTGGAGAAACTCAGCGGGTGCAGCAGCATCTATGGAGCGAAGGAAATAGGCGACGTTTCGGGCCGAAACCCTTCTTCAGACTGATCTGCACCCGCTGAGTTTCTCCAGCAATTTTGTGTACCTTCGATCTTCCAGTATCTGCAGTTCCTTCTTGAACACCAGAAATTAATTAATTGAGGCAGAAGAGACTGCAGATGCTGGAATCCGACACACACAACAAAGTGCTGGAGGAACTCAATGGGTCAGGCAGCATCTGGGGAGGGAATGGACAGGCAATGGATTGACACAAAAAGCTGGAGTAAATCAGCGGGTGAAGGGGCTGTCCCACTGTACGAGCTAATTCAAGAGTAAGTTAGTAAGTTTATTGGCCAAGTATTCACATACAAGGAATTTGCCTTGGTGCTCCGCCCACAAGTAACAACATGACATACAGTGACAGTTACGAGTGATTCAGAAAACACTAAACATTAATAATAATAAGGCATTAATGATAAAACACCATTGATCAAGCATGTGAACCAATAAAATACCAGATCAAAGGGAGGCTACAGATTTTTGGCTGTTTTTTGGCAACTACTCGTGGATAAAAACTGTTTTTATGTCTGGCTGTGGCAGCTTTGACCAAACTCATGCCCAAAATCAACAAAGAGTTCTCCCGAGTTTCCCCTGATTCGAACTCGGAGAATTACGGTAATGGGCGCTCCTAGGTACTCGAGGCTCTCGTGGACATTTTTCAACATGTTGAAAAATCTTCACCAGTCTTCACGAGCTTACCGCGTTTCCCAAGTATCTGCCGCTAGTGTTACGAGCCGCTAAGAGATGTCCCGCGCCCCGACGTACCCGCTACATACATTCTACGTGCTTACCACAAGTTTGATTTTTTTTTTAAACTCGGGAGAGCTCTTGAATTACCTCGTACAGTGGGACAGGCCCTTGAGGCAGCATCTCTGGAGAGAATGAATGGGCGGTGTTTCGGGTCGAGACCCTTCTTCAGACTGATCTATACTATATCTGATCTGTACTATATCTGAACTATATTCTGTACTGTTCTATGTTCTATATTGATGAGTAGGCAGCAATTGCCGTTTATTTAGACCGAGGGAGGGGGCGGGACAAAGATAGAATGTAGGCGGAGACAGTAAGACTAGTGGGAGAACTGGGAAGGGAAAGAGGGAAGAGGGAGACTACAAGGGTTATCTGAAGTTAGAGAAGTCAATGTTCATACCGCTGGGGTGTAAACTACCCAAGCGAAATATGAGATGCTGTTCTTCCAATTTGCGCTGGGCCTCACTCTGACAATGGAGGAGGCCCAGGACAGAAAGGTCAGATTGGGAATGGGAGGGGGAGTTGAAGAGCAGAGCCACTGGGAGATCAGGTAGGTTAGGACGGACTGAGCGGAGGTGTTCGGCGAAACGATCGCCGAGTCTGCGCTTGGTCTCGCCGATGTAGAGAAGTTATTGTAGGCAATATTTCGGGTTGGTTTCTTTCTTGATGCTGATTAGAGTAGGGGGGATGAAAGCTGGAAAAGAGAGGTGGGGGCTGGAGAAAGCCTGGCAAGTGAGAGGTGGATATGGGTGGGGTAAGTGACAAAGGCTTGAGGTGAACAGGAGACAAAGGGGCGGGAAGAAGAAAGGAAGAGGCGGAGACAGTAGGCTGCCGGAGTCTCCGCCTCTTCCTTTCTACTTCCTGCGCCCCCCACCCCAACCCCCACATCAGTCTGAAGATGGGTCTCCACCCGAAACGTCATCCATTCCTTCACTCCATAGATGCTGCCTCGCTGAGTTACTCCAGCTTTTGGATTGTCTCTCTTATAGTTTTAGTTTTCGCTTCATGGGGTTCGGACAATAAGTTCACATAAAGCAGCTACGGGCGCTAATAACAATGTTATTCCACTCAACGCGAAAACATCACGCTCAAAAATACACTTTCCTTCCTTCTCACAATTTAAAAAAAATTAAAAATAATAATTAAGAAATAATAATTGTTGGAAAAATAAAATCCCACGGAAACAGTTCCTCCAGCTTTTTGTCTACCTTCGATTTTTCCGGCATCTGCAGTTCTTTCTTAAACGGGAGACGAAAGGGTGTCTGATAAGGAGTGGACGTGTGGAATGAAATGTAAGGGCAGAGAGAGGGATGTGTGGAAGGAGGGGAGAGGTGGGAGGGGAAGGAAAATTGGGGACCAGGACTTGCTTAGGATCACGCTATACACATTAGATGTGCAGGAAGGAACTGTAGATGCTGGTTTACACCGAAGATTGACATAAAATGCTGGAGTAACTCAGCGGGTCAGGCAACCTCTCTGGAGAAAAAGAGTAGGTGCAATTTCAGGTCAAGACCCTTCTTCAGACCCTAATTCTGAAGAAAATGTATGTCTGTCTTCAGTGTAATCCAGCATCTGTAGTTCCTTCCGACACATTTTGTCAGTCTGAAGAAGGGTCTCGACCCGAAACGTCACCCATTCCTTTTCTCCACAGATGCTGCCTGACCCGCTGAGTTACTCCAGCATTTAGTGTCTATAACATTAGGTGATCTTTACATGAAAGAAGAGGATACATATAAGAGTAACGACAGCAACCTCAGCAAGCAAAGCAAAGCAAAGCATGTTCATTGAAAATCATCGACTCTTGCCTTTGGCCTACATACACATATTTGCCATTCGTCTGAAGAAGGTTCTCGGCCCGAAACGTCACCTATTTCCTTCACCCCATAGATGCTGCCTCACCCCGCTGAGTTTCTCCAGCACTTTTGTCTACCTTCGATTTTCCCATTCAAAAGTCTCCTGTATCCACCTATCATTCACCAGGCATAGTCCCGCACTAACTTCTCTCCCAGCTTTCTCCCCCGTACTACATCTGTCTGAACAAGGGTCCCCGAGCCGAAACGTCGCCTCCCCATGTTCTCCAAAGTTGCTGATTGCTCCAGCACATTGTGTCCTTTTTGATAAATAGGCATTTGTCACCCTATCTATTCCCCTCATGATCGTATACACCTCTATAAGATCACTCCTGCGCTCCAAAGAATAAAGTCCGAGCGTGCTCAACCTCTCCCTGCAGCTCAGGCACCTCGAGTTCTGGCAACACCCTCGTAAATCTTCTCTGTATTCTTTCCAACTTCAAAGGTTTCAAAGGTCTTTTATTGTGACGTGTACCAATTAAGGTACAGTGATATACAAATTATCTTACAGCCATGAATGGGACAATGACAATTAAAATTGAATCTGAATCTGAATCTGAATCTGAATCGGATACGATAAATAAAAGCAACAAGACACACAACTTAAGTTAACATAAACATCCACCACAACCAGAGACCCGGGTTCGATCCCGACTACGGGTGCTGTCTGTACGGAGTTTGTACGTTCTCCCCGTGACCTGCGTGGGTTTTCTCCAAGATCTTCGGTTTCCTCCCACACTCCAAAGACGTACAGATTTGCGGGTTAATTGGCTTGGTGTAAATGTAAATTGTCCCTAATGTGTGTAGGATAGTGTTGGTGTGCGGGGATCACTGGTCAGTGCGGAAGCAATGGGCCGAAGGGCCTGTTCCCGCACTCTATCTCTAAACTAAACTAAACTAAATTGACAAATATGTTTTAATTGGACCAGTAGAATGATAAGTTCTGAGATACAACAATGTGGTTCTGTTATTCTTGGCTGGGGAGTAATTGCTTTGAGGCCGACGGTCCCCTCATCTGATGGGAAAGGCTTTTGATGGGAAATGTAGTGTTCATATCACAGCTTATTTAAAGCCTGCCTTGTGTGAATTAGCGTGAGAATTGCCTGTTGTGAGGAAACTATTCTGAGCAAAAGAAAACAAAAATGATCCTTTTGTCCATTCTCAGTGTTAACATTAAATACTTTGTGGTCCAACTGTGGAATAGTTAGTTGCAGAATGTAATTTGTATTACTCCTCCAGAATTGTTGTACCGTTCAAAGGTATGGTTTCAAGCTGGTAGAATTGCTGCCACACAGCGCCAGAGACCCAGGTTCGATCCTGACCTTGGGAGCTGTTTGTATGCAGACTCAAGGGCGGAAATAGCTATCAAAACATGGGGGGGACACGATGTGGGGGCATGGCTTCTTGGCGGCTGCACGCGCATGCACACGTACACGCACACGCACACGCACATGCACACGCACACGCGAGTCTGTGTCCGTGACCCCTGTGGACGATAACATCGGGAGATGACCAGGTTGGTGACCGATTCAGAACACCAGCAACAACAGCTTCATCCGCCCCGAATCATGGGGCTCGTGTCGGCCCGTTTGCAGGGCCTTTAATCGCCCGGCATGCCTTAAAATCGGCCGGCAGTGGCTTCAACATCGGAAGCCTCGATCGCCTCGACACACCAGTTTGATTTTAAGCCGCGCCAGGCGATGAACGTGCCGATTTAGCCCTTAGAATGCGTCCGATACCCACTTGACTCTTTCAAAACCTACAATGTGATAAATAACGCTTAAACAAATAAAACTAAAGCAAACAGAAGAACCAACCTTGGAGGGGGAGAGAGAGAGAGAGCGAGAGATGGGGAAAAAAAAAACAAATAACGTGAGTGACTGGGGATGAGGGACTTACCTGCACGCCAGCCAGGAAACCCGCTCGACCGGAGCGCTTAATGACCTGACCCGTTTAAATCCGATACCCGTTTAAATCTTACCCATCCACCATTACATTCAATTAGTTCAAATGGTAACTGTACCCGCATCAGACAGCTTTAAGAAATTCTCCGTGAATACCTTCAGTAATACTTGTAGGTCAAAACATAATTGGTGACACATCATGTTAATATGATGTTAATAGAGATATTTAACAACTCCTTAAAGGGCCTGACCCACTTACACGACTTTTTCGGCGACTGCCAGCACCCGTCATAGGTCGCCGAAAATTTTCAACATGTTCAAAATTCAGCGGCGACCAGAAAGATGCTATGGGTGACCTCTCTTGGGTGACTTGGAGACCACTCACGACCATACAGGCGACCTCCTGGCGACATGACGCCAGGTTAAAATATTCGGCGACATATGACGGGTGCTGGCAGTCCCCGAAAGAGTCGCGTAAGTGGGACAGGCCCTTAACAGCGACATCCCCACTGTCTCGTGGAAAGCGGAGATTTCGATAGATTTTTTGTCACTGAATTTCAAAATCCGGACTACACAACATGGGGGGAATTGTCCCCCACCACTCAAAACATGGGAGGGCCGTGTCCCACCCACCCCACCCTGGATTTCCGCTAATGGACTCTGCACCTTCTCCCTGTGGCTGTGTGGGTTTCCTCTGGGTGCTCGGGTTTCGCCCCATATCCCAACGGCGTGCTGGTTTGTAGATTAACAAGCCTCTCTTAATTGCCCCTCGTGCGTAAGGAGTGGATGCAGAAGTAGTGTGAACGGGTGATCGATGGTCAGCATGGACTCAGTGGGCCAAAGGGCCTGTTTCCATGCTGTATCTTTCAATCAGTCCCTCAAGACAGTAGAAGGGGATGCTACGACGTCCCACTACAGGAAGGATGTGGAGGCTTTGGTGGGGGTATAGGTGGGTTTTCCACGATTCAGCCTGGATTAGTGGGTATTAGCTACAAGGCGAGGTTGGACAAGCTTGTGTTGGTAGGAACTGCAGATGCTGGTTTAAACTGAAGATAGACACAAAAAAGCTGGAGTAACTTAAACAAATAAAACTAAAGCAAACAGAAGAACCAACCTTGGAGGGGGGAGAGAGAGAGAGAGCGAGAGATGGGGGAAAAAAAACCAAATAACGTGAGTGACCGGGGATGAGGGACTTACCTGCACGCCAGCCAGGAAACCCGCTCGACCGGAGCGCTTAATGACCTGACCCGTTTAAATCCGATACCCGTTTAAATCTTACCCATCCACCATTACATTCAATTAGTTCAAATAGTAGCTGTACCCGCATCAGACAGCTTTAAGAAATTCTCCATGAATACCTTCAGTAATACTTGAAGGTCAAAACATAATTGGTGACACATCGTGTTAATATGATGTTAATAGAGATATTTAACAACTCCTTAAAGGGCCTGACCCACTTACACAACTTTTTCGTGACAGGCAGCATCTCTGGAGAGAAGGAATGGGTGACGTTTATCATCGTTCCTTTATGATCGTTATTTTTTTGCATATCTTTCATTAATTTGTTCTATATCTCTCTACATCCCAGTCTATATCTCTCGTTTCCCTTTTCCCTGACCAGTCTGAAGAAGGGTCTCGACCCGAACCGCCACCCATTCCTTCTACCCAGAGATGCTGCCTGTCCCGCTGAGTTACATAGAAACATAGAAACATAGAAATTAGGTGCAGGAGTAGGCCATTCGGCCCTTCGAGCCTGCACCGCCATTCAATATGATCATGGCTGATCATCCAACTCAGTATCCCGTACCTGCCTTCTCTCCATACCCTCTGATCCCCTTGGCCACAAGGGCCACATCTAACTCCCTCTTAAATATAGCCAATGAACTGGCCTCAACTACCCTCTGTGGCAGAGAGTTCCAGAGATTCCCACTCTCTGTGTGAAAAAAGTTCTCCTCATCTCGGTTTTAAAGGATTTTCCCCTTATCCTTAAGCTGTGACCCCTTGTCCTGGACTTCCCCAACATCGGGAACAATCTTCCTGCATCTAGCCTATCCAACCCCTTAAGAATTTTGTAAGTTTCTATAAGATCCCCTCTCAATCTCCTAAATTCTAGAGAGTCTATCCAGTCTTTCTTCATAAGACAGTCCTGACATCCCAGGAATCAGTCTGGTGAACCTTCTCTGCATTCCCTCTATGGCAATAATGTCCTTCCTCAGATTTGGAGACCAAAACTGCACGCAATACTCCAGGTGTGGTCTCACCAAGACCCTGTACAACTGTAGTAGAACCTCCCTGCTCCTATACTCAAATCCTCTTGCTATGAAAGCCAACATACCATTCGCTTTCTTTACTGCCTGCTGCACCTGCATGCCTACCTTCAATGACTGGTGTACCATGACACCCAGGTCTCGCTGCATCTCCCCCTTTCCCAAATCGGCCACCATTTAGATAATAGTCTGCTTTCCCGTTTTTGCCACCAAAATGGATAACCTCACATTTATCCACATTATACTGCATCTGCCAAACATTTGCCCACTCACACCCAGCCTATCCAAGTCACCTTGCAGTCTCCTAGCATCCTCCTCACACCTAACACTACCCCCCAGCTTAGTGTCATCCGTAAACTTGGAGATATTGCCTTCAATTCCCTCATCCAGATCATTAATATATATTGTAAATAGCTGGGGTCCCAGTACTGAGCCTTGCGGTACCCCACTAGTCACTGCCTGCCATTGTGAAAAGGACCCGTTTACTCCTGCTCTTTGCTTCCTGTTTGCCAGCCAGTTCTCTATCCACATCAATACTGAACCCCCAATGCCATGTGCTTTAAGTTTGTATACTAATCTCTTATGTGGGACCTTGTCGAAAGCCTTCTAGAAGTCCAGATACACCACATCCACTGGTTCTCCCCTATCCACGCTACTAGTTACATCCTCGAAAAATTCTATAAGATTCGGCAGACATGATTTACCTTTCATAAATCCATGCTGACTTTGTCCAATGATTTCACCACTTTCCAAATGTGCTGCTATCCCATCTTTAATAACTGACTCTAGCAGTTTCCCCACTACTGATGTTAGACTAAACTGGTCTGTAATTCCCCGTTTTCTCTCTCCCTCCCTTCTTAAAAAGTGGGGTTACGTTTGCTACCCGCCAATCCTCTGGAACTATTCCAGAATCTAAAGAGTTTTGAAAGATTATTACTAATGCATCTCCAGCGTTACTCCAGCATTTTGTGCCTATCTTCGGTTTAAACCAGCATCTTCTTAAATATAAAGGATAATCTTGGGAGCAATTAACCCTTGTAATGGACTGTTCGAACTCCTACCTTCTGGTAGACGTTACAAGGCCTTCTACGCCCGCAGCTCCAGGCTCAGGAGCAGCTTCATCCCCAGAGCTATAGCTGCTCTGAACCGGCCCTGCTGAGTGCCCCCCACCCCCATGGACTGTCTCCCTCGGATGGTCACGTCGCACATACACATCTGCACCTTAGACTGTTCTACTGTTTTACTGGTCTTTTTATAAACCATGTTCTGAGGGTATCTAAATCTAAATCTAAATCTAAATTTTATTAGTTGTTTAAGTTATGACATCGGATGGAAGCTGCGTACCAAATCTCGTTGCACTTATGTACAATGACAATAAAATATATTATTATTATTATTATTATTATTATTATTATTATTATTATTATTATTATTATTATTAAGAAAAAAATGATATAATAATTTTGTTATGTTTTAAAATGTTCCAATAAAAATTAGAAAAACTTTAAATAACTTTAAATTGCACTTATGTACAATGACAATAAAATATATTATTATTATTATTATTATTATTATTATTATTATTATTATTATTATTATTATTATTATTATTATTATTATTATTATTGTTATTATTATTATTATTATTAAGAAAAAAATGATATAATAATTTTGTTATGTTTTAAAATGTTCCAATAAAAATTAGAAAAACTTTAAATATTTGAAGACAGGAGTTCATATTTGTTCTCACAGACAGTTATCGCAGGCTGGATAATATGAGTTCATCTTCTTCCACTCGGTAATAACCAAAGTTAATTGTTCATGATGAAAGTAGTTCAGAAATAGTTTATGCAAATCATTGTAGTAGTTGTCTGATTTATATGAACTATATAAAAAGCAATTAACTAGTCACAAGTTTTGGTTCAGTTTAAGCTGGACATTAATTAAAAGTCGATGGTGTTTTAAGCATGCTTTATAATTCAGTAAAAATCTGGATCCTATCCAAAGTATGTTTTATTTGTGCTGTTCATTTCCATAAGACACAGGAGCAGAATTAGGCCATTCAGCCCATCAAGTCTATTCCGCCTTTCAATCATGGCTGATGTATCTTTCTCTCCCTACCCCATTCTCCTGCCTTCTTCCCGTAACCTTTGACACCCATACTAATCAAGAAATTGATATGTATTTATATTCTTAATATAAATTAGTGGTTGGGTCCGATCTTTTTAAATTCTTTGTCAATTTTAATAATATTTAACAAAGTGAAGAAGTGTGTAGGAAGGAACTGGAGATATTTCGCTTGGGATGCTTAAGGGGCTGTCCCACTTGGGCGACCTAATCTGCGAGTTCTGGTGAGTTTGCCCTCGACTCATACTCGCAGCGTGGTCAACACGAGGTCGTAGGAGGTCTTCGTAACTCTCCTTCATGCTCGAGAGTGGTCTCCGCGTACTCGAGGCCTCAGCTAGGTCACGGCATTTTTTTCAATATGTTAAAAAACGCCTGCGAGTAATAAAAGGTCGCCATGGAAAAAATCGATACTTTTTTTACTCGTAGGTTTAGTCGTAGTAGGTCGGCATAGTTAGTCGGCATGTTAGTCGTAGGTAATCGAGGGTAGTCGAAGGCAGTCGTAGATAGTCTTCATCATAGTCGAAGGGAGGTCGAAGGGAGGTCGTCTTCACTCTCCACTATTCGGTGTGCAATTTTCCCGAAGTTAGTCGTAGCTAGTTGAAGCTGGTCTTCAACATAGTCGAAGGAGGTCGAAGGAGGTCTTCAACATGTCATTTTTTCAAACTCTTCGAAACTCGCCACTTAGGTCGCCCAAGTGGAACAGCCCCTTTACAACCCAGCGGTATGAATATTGACTTTTCTAACTTCAAGTAACCCTTGCTATCCCCATCCCTCCCCCATCCTAGTTCTCCGACCAGTCTGACTGTCCTCCAGATTAAATATTAACTTTGTATGCTTCGTTGTCCACTAGCAAACAATGATCTATTCTACATTTTCTTTGAACTTCGTCCCCTTTGATGTCTCATTTTCACACCTTGACCTTCCATATCTCTGTGTCTCCCTCTCCCCTGATTCTCAGTCTGAAGAAGGGTCTTGATCTGAAACGTCGCCCATTCATTCTATTCAGAGATGCTGCCTGACCCGCTGAGTTACTCCAGCATTTTGTGTCTATCTTCAATATGACGAAGTTGTTCGATTAATCTGGAATCAATTGGGTTTAATGAGACTCCAGACAGACTTTATATATACTTTGCACTTCAAAGTGCAGAAAGGTAGAACGATCTGGTTTAAAAGCATGAAGGAATGAAGACCAGAATGTTTTTAAGACATTCCCTTCATGTTTCGTGATTAGTAAGTGTGTCAAAGGTCATGGGGAGAAGGCAGGAGAATGGGGTTGAGAGGGAGAGATAGATCAGCCATGATTGGATGACGTCGCAGACTGATGGGCCGAATGGCTTAATTCATCTCCTATGGAAGAGCTAGCCCCCCGTTTTACTTAATATCCACAATTTAAATTATATACTTTCTGGAAATGTTTTCTAACTGTGTTCCTTTACAAGAAATTATTCCAGATAAAATTCCCGACTAAATGAATCCTAACCGTGTCATTTCTGATCTAGTCTGGTATATAGAGGCAACATGGAAACAGGCCCTTCGGCCCACTGAGTCAAATCAGGAAAGGTTGGAGCGAGATGTCCAGCGATTTCCCTTACACTAGTTCTATCCTACACACTGGGAACAAGTTACAGAACCCAATTAACCTATAAACCTACACGCCTTTAGAATGTGGGAGCACTCGGAGAAAACCCACGCGGGTCATGGGGAGGTCGTACAAACTCCGTGCAGACAGCACCCGTAGTCAGGATCGACCCCGGTCTCTGGCGCTGTAAGGCAGCAACTCTACCCGCTGCGCCACCGTGCCGCCCTCATCTAATTGAGATAGATTTCAATTTCCTTCATGTCAGTGCATTATTTTTAATGGTATGTGCAGGGAGATAGTTTAATAATTTTATACGTTTCATATTATGAAATTTCATAAGTTCTAGGTGCAGAATTAGGCCATTCGGCCCATTTAGTGTATGCCATTCATGGCTGATCCATCTTTCCCTCTCAACACCATTCTCATTCCTTCTACCGGTAACCCCTAATCAAAAATGTGCCAATCTCCACCTTACAATAATCAATTAACGGCCTCACACAGCCGTCTGTGGCAATGATTTCCACATATTCACCAGCCTCTGTCTAAAGAAATTTCCTCCTCA
>NC_073388.1:7839250-7971750 GCF_028641065.1 Leucoraja erinaceus
CGCGGGCCACCTGTGTGATGACGCAAATGACGCCCAAATGGGACAGGCCCTTCACTCCGCAGATGTAGACCAGCATCTGCAGTTCCTTGTGTCACCAAATATATTCCTGCATTCATTGAAACTCTGTGACCAAAATAATTGCACTGCTTTCAATTTAATTTAATTTTAGAGATACAGCATGGAAACAGGCCCTTCGGCCCACAGAGTGATCCCCGCACACTAACACTATCCTACACACACACACACACACACACACACTAGGGACAACTTACAATGATACCAAGCCAATTTGTCACGTCTTTGGAAAGTGGGAGGAAACCGGAGATCCCGGGGAAAACGCACGCAGGTCACGGGGAGAACGTACAAACTCCGTACAGACAGCACCCGTAGTCGGGATCGAACCCGGGTCTCTGGCGCTGTGAGGCAGCAACTCTACTGCTGTGCCAACGTGATCTCCCTCCTTGAGATGCTACACAGTTGATGCGGTATGAATTGCCTCCAAATATAGCTGCAGCCCACTGTGATCTAACCACAAAACTGAAAGAAGGAAGTCTTAATTTGATATGGCAAGCAGAAGGAAGGGCTCACCCAAGGACAAAAGGTCTTTAGTATTTCAGATGTTCGTTGCTAAAATGATGTATTTTGCTCTTAAACGCTCTCCCTGGTTCTGTCAAGTTCGGTTCAGTCAGTGGGGGATACAGGTGACTGCAGATGCTGGCATCTGGAGCTGAAAACAAAACTGCTCAAGTAACTTAACGGGTCAAGCATCACGGTAAACAAACATGGAACTGGTCAGTAACTAGCCATGGTTGTGATAACTAGTTAGTAACTAGTCATGTAACTAGTTGTGGCTACTGCAACTAGGCACTGATTAGTCCTGTAACCAGTTGTAGTTACAGTAACTAGCCAGTGATTAGTCAGTAACCAGCCACGTAACTGGTTGTAGTTACTGTAACTAGTCAGCGACCAGTCAGTAACTAGTCGTGTAACTAGTTGGAGTTACAGTAACTAGCCAGCAGCTAGTCAGCAACTAGTCATGTAACTAGTCAAAGTTACATAGGCTGCAATGAACTAGTCAGAGATTTTAATTGTTTCGGAAGGAACTGCAGATGCTGGATAATCGAAGGTAGACAAAAGCGCTGGAGAAACTCAGCGGGTGCAGCAGCATCTATGGAGCGAAGGAAATAGGCAACATTTCGTCCCGAAACGTTGCCTATTTCCTTCGCTCCATAGATGCTGCTGCACCCGCTGAGTTTCTCCAGCACTTTTGTCTACCCTAGAGATTTTAATTACTGACCAAGTTAAATGCAATACTTAAGGGCCTGTGTCACTTGGGCGTCATTTACGCGACATAATTTACGCATTGTGACGCGCACGTGAGTGGCGCACGGTACGTGGTGATGTAGGCAGTGACACGTGGTCGCGCGCAGCGCCACAGGATGTAGGGATGTGTGAAA
This sequence comes from Leucoraja erinaceus, assembly GCF_028641065.1. NCBI lineage: Eukaryota > Metazoa > Chordata > Chondrichthyes > Rajiformes > Rajidae > Leucoraja > Leucoraja erinaceus. Next base: position 7,840,708 of record NC_073388.1, read on the forward strand.
TCTCCGCACGCCATCTGCATGATGCGCAAATGACACCCAAGTGGGACAGGCCCTTTTAGGTTCAGTCATAGAGAATCAACAAAGAGCATTAAAATAACTTACAGAGGACCCAATCTGCGGGTACAAGAAGTGCCATGGATCACTCTAGTCTAGTGAGATGTTTTGTGCTGTTGCCACACAGTAAAGAGAATTAAAATCCTGTTGAATCTGAAGAGTTGCAGATTGGACACAGCTGGTTTAACCAAATGCTCCTGCACAATATCTCGAGAACATTATTGCTGTGTTAGCCTTGTCGAGTTGAGATTTTTTCGTAGCCTATGACACACTGTGGATGATTACGCAAAGCGCCTTCTTCCATTAAATCTCCTGAGGATCACTTATAGAAAGCGGTAAAGTAGTTCCCCCGTGGCAGGATGAACAGTCTGAATGAACAGCCAGCAAATACAATACCTAAGATAGACAACTAGAGCTGGAGTAGCTCAGCGGGACAGGCAGCGTCTCTGGAGAGAAGGATGCTTCCGGTCGAAACCTTTCTTCAGATCCGACCCGAAACAGCAACCATTCCTTCTCAGGTAGACAAAATTGCTGGAGAAACTCAGCGGGTGTGGCAGCATCTATGGAGCGAAGGAAATAGGCAATGTTTCGTGCCGAAACCCTTCTTCAGACCATTCCTTCTCTCCAGAGATGCTGCCTGTCCCGCTGAGTTACTCTAGCTCTTGTTGTCTATATACAGTTTAAGCAGGCATCTGCAGTAACTTCCAGCACAAATACAATACCCATCTCTGCAGCCCGTCTGAAGAAGGGTCTCGACCCAAAACACCACCCGTTTCTTCCATCCAGATATGCTGCCTGTCCCGCTGGGTTACTCCAGCATTTTGTGTCTGTCTTCCAGCATCTGCAGTTCCTTCCTACACATTTTGTCTGCAACCACAGTTTACTGGTGTTAGGTTTGACGGTACAGATTACAATGATCATGGCATCTTTAGGGCAGCACAGAGGCGCAGCGATGCCTCACAGCACCAGAGACCCTGGTTCGATCCTGACTGCGGGTGCCGTCTGTACGGAGTTTGTATGTTCCCCCCGTGACCGTCTGTGATTTGTCCGGTTTCCTCCCACACACTATAGACGTGCGGGTTTGTAGGTTGATTGGCTTTGATAAAATTGTAAAAATTGTCCCTTGTGTGTGGGATAGTGCTAGTGTACGGGGTGATCGCTGGTCGGCGCGGACTCGGTCGACCGAAGCGCCTGTTTCCGCGCTGTATCTCAAAAGACTAAATCTTGAATTGTACAAAAATATGTGGAAACATTGTCAACAAGTATCAGAAGAGTGTTTATACTTTATGTTAACATAGAATTCAAAACCACATTGTAATTAGACTCGGTGATTGTATGCCAGTGAATCCATCAATTGGGAAAAACGATTCAAATTAAGAGTTATGCATGTGACTGGGAAAGCAAGTTAAATGGATTGTTCTAACTATCCGAGCAACAAATGATGCTTGGAGTAGATGTTTTTAGTTTAGTTTATTGTCACGTGTAATGAGGTACAGTGAAAAGCTTTTGTTGCGTGCTAACCAGTCAACAGAAAGACAATACATGATTACAATCAATTCATTTACAATGTACAGATACATGAAAATGGAATAACATTTAGTGCAAGGTAAAGCCAGCAAAGTCTAATCAAGGATAGTCCGAGGTTCACCAATGTGGTAGATAGTTGTTCAGCTGTACTGCTCTCTGGTTGTGGTAGGATGGTTCAGTTGCCTGATAACAGCTGGGAAGAAACTGTCTCTGAATCTGGAAGTGTGCTTTTTCACACTTCTGTACCTCTTGCCTGATGGGAGAGGGGAGAAGAGGGAGTGGGCAGGGGATGACTCGTCCTTGATTATGCTGCTGGCCTTGCCGAAGGGAGTTTGTAAGGCAAATAATCGCAACGCATGAAACATTGGATATTTTTAGCTTAGAGATTCAGTGCTGAAACTGGCCCTTTCACCCACCGAGTCAGCTCCGACCAGCGATCCCCGTGCAAAAACGCTATCCTACACTCACCAAAGCCAATTAACCTACAAAGCTGTATGCCTTTGGAGTGTGGGAGGAAAGTGGAGCACCAGGAGAAAACCCACGTAGTCACGGGGAGAACATGCAGACTCTGTACAGGCAGCACCTGTAGTCAGGATGGAACCCGGGTCTCTGGCGCTGTGAGGCAGCAAATCTACCGCTCTGCCACTGTGCCGTCCAAGTGTGATGTTCGTGTGATGCTTTCAGCGCTGTCTACATAGACTGATGTACAAGGACCCCCAGATCCCGTTGTACTTCCCCTTTTCCCAACTTGACGCCATTTAGATAGTAATCTGCCTTCCTGTTTTTGCTACCAAAGTGGATAACCTCACATTTATCCGCATTAAACTTCATCTGCCATGCATCTGCCCACTCCCCCAACCTGTCCAAGTCACCCTGCATTCTCATAGCATCCTCCTCACAGTTCACACTGCCACCCAGCTTTGTGTCAGGGGATGTGGGGAGAAGGCAGGAACGGGGTACTGATTGGGGATGATCAGCCATGATCACATTGAATGGCGGTGCTGGCTCGAAGGGCCGAATGGCCTACTCCAGCACCTATTGTCTATTGTCTATTGTCTACAGTAATTTACATGACAAAAGTGCCTGAAGATAAAAGGCAATTTCACAAATACCTCAATGTAATAGTTTGAAAGAAAAACCTGCTGAAACATTCTGCGGGCATTAGGAGTTTTATTTGTAAATAGACGGTTCCTACAATGAATTCTTTGAAACTTTGAAAGTAGACTCCTGATGTGGTAAATTAAACAGGAGACTGCAGCTTTAAAGAAAAAAGCCAGATATTTCTCGTTTCAACCTGAAAAGCCGATCAGTTTCTTCTATGCCTGTGGTGAATATGATTACAATTTCAGATACAACATGTAGTACGTTATGAATTACAACTTGAATGATCACAATTCCGAGCGGCCTGCAGACAATAATACAACCTGCTCTGCTGTGGTATGAATAGGCATTTTTAAGGTCAGATAAGTCAAGACCAAATCTAAAATAAATCACTTTCCTTTGATTTTCTTCAGGAAGAATTTGAAGTATTCATTGTTGATTGAGAAATAATAGGTCCTGTCACTTTTTGCAGAGTTATCACACTGTTTGCATAAATTGAGGGTTGTGTGTGGAGTAACAGAGTGGGGCAGTGGTGGTAATGGTGAGAGATATAGAGGTGCCCTTGTACATAGTATAATGTGCAAACAGCCAGCAGTTGGGCAGTCCAACAATATTTGCTGCCTTAAGAGCCCGTCCCACTTTCACAACCTAATTCACGACCTCTGCCGAGTTTGCCCTTGACTCATACTCGCAGTATGGTCTCCACGTGGTTGTAGGAAGTCGTAGGAGATCGTAGGAGGTCGTAGGTAGGTCGTGATTCTAGTCGTAGGTACTCGTGGCATCAAGTAGGTCGGGGCGTTTTTCTAGCCTAATGAAAAATGTCCACGAGTAAAAAAGGTTGTGAATTAGGTCGTGAAAGTGGGACAGGCCCTTTACAGCGATAGAGCCCCGGGTTCGCTCCTGACTACGGGTGCTGTCTGTAAGGAGTTTGCACGTTCAGTTCTCCCTGTTACCTGCATGGGTTTTCTCTGGGTGCCCCGGTTTCATCACACACTCCAAAGGTGTACCAGTTTGGAGGTTAGTTGGCTTTGGTAAGTTGTAAAATTGTTCAGGGTGTGTGCAGGTTAGAGTGTGGGGATCGCTGGTTGGCATGGACTTTACTTTACTTTACTTTACTTTAGATCCTTTAATAATCCTTTACAGGAAATTACAATGCCACAACAGCTTCAAGACAGACATAACACCACACATTTCCTCAGATAGCTTCCATACTTAATAAGTTAAAATACAATGAATGAATACTAAAAAAAAAATAAAAAAATGCAAAATTATTTTTGTGCATTATAAAACCTTATAGCAGCTGGTATACAAGACTTCCTATATCTCTCAGTTTTGCACATTGGTGCAATCAGTCTCTGACTGAAGATGCTGCTCTTGATCACCTTCAGGGCGTGGAGTGGGTGAGTGGGGTTGGTCATTATTGAACCCAGTTTGTTCAGAGTTCTGGCCTCTGCCACCTGCTGGACCGTTAGTTGCTCAGCCCCGACCACTGAGCCGGCCTTCCTGATCAGCTTGTCCAGTCTGTTTTTGTCCGCTATGCGGGCGCCTTCTCCCCAACAGGCCACAGCAAAAAACAGAGCACTGGCCACCACTGAATGGTAGACACTGCACAGTAGGGGTTGGCAGATGTTGAATGACCTTAGCCTCCTTAAGAAATACAGTCGACTTTGTCCCTTCCTGTACACCGCCTCGTGGGCTGAAGGGCCTGTATCCATGCTGTATCTCTAAAGTCTGATGTCTAAACCTAAAAAACTTAAAATACCCAAACGATTCCAGTCAGAATCAGCTACCTGCTTAGTTTAGTTTAGTTTAGTTTAGAGATACAAGGTGGAAACGGGCCCTACGGCCCACCGAGTCCACACCGACCAACAATCCCCACACATTACACATTAACACTATCCTACACACACCAGGGGCAATTTACATTTATACCAAGCCAATTAAACATGTCTTTGGAAAGTGGGAGGAATTCGTAGATCTCAGAGAAAACTCACGCAGATCACGAGGAGAACGTACAAACTCCGTACAGACAGCACCAGTAGCCAGGATCGAACCCGGGTCTCTGGAGCTGTAAAGGGCCTGTCCCATGTGACGATTATTTCGGCGACTGCCGGCGTCATTGACTGATGTATCAGGGTCGCCGAAAGATTTTGAATATTTCAATATCCAGTGGAGACAAAAAAAAATGTTGCGGCACTTGAGGAGGCACCGCGCGTCGATACGCCGTCACACCGCGTCACGCCGCATCACGCTGCGACATGACCTGATACGTCAGTCAATGATGCCGACAGTCGCCGAAAAAATCAGCAAGTGAGACAGGCCCCTTAAGGCAGCAACTCTACGGCTGCGCCACCATGCCACTGAAAAAGCTTTTCCTGACTAGAACGTTTCTCTTTGATGATGGCATTTGGGCCACACTAGTGAGTGCTATCAACAGCACGGAAATCACCCGAAACTATTACCTAAACCTTCACAGTATAAAAATGATCCGGTCCGACTGTGCTGTATAATTGATGCAGCAGGAGTCCAGAGGCGAAGTGTGAAATGAGTTGAGAAGATATATTCAAGATAATTTCATCTTTGAGAAAATGAATTCCAAATTCAACTAAGAGGGCATTTTCAACCCATCTGTTATTAAGGTGATTAGAGAACAGTAATCAAAGAGGATAGACACAAAACGCTGGAGTAACTCAGCGGGACAGGTAGCATCTCTGGAGAGAAGGAATGGGTGACATTTCGTGTTGAGACCCTCCATTCCTTCTCTCCAGAGATGCTGCGTGTCCAGTTGAGTTACTCCAGCTTTTTGTGTCAATCTTCGGTTTAAACAGCATCTGCACAGTAACCAAAGAGGAATCTTTTAAATGTTTATGAAAGTATTCTAAAGAGAGTAACATAAACAATATCCAATTTCAAGGTGTTCTAATCGCATTGAAAGTCTGGCTGGAAGTGTTACAATTCTGGGAGTATAATCTTCACTGGCCTTGTTTATCCTTGAATTATCTACTGTATTCATTTACATTCTTATTTATCCAGAGTAGACCACAGCAAGAGTAGAATAATCCTTTTCCGCTCGTTAGAAATATGTTTTCCCCAGAGGACAACATTTGCTTTTCCCTAAGAGAACATAATGCTTTCCATTTTTGCTCAGAACCCTTTTAGGTTCGGGAGATTTTCATGCTTGTCAATATACTTATTACATGAAATGAGAGTTATTCCTCTCTTGTCCTTGCAAACATTGAGTTCCACACAGGAATTTGTCACCTTCCATAAGCTAGGGAACTTGCACACTAAAAGCCCTTTCCCACGGTACGAGTTCATTCCAAGAGGTCTCCCGAGTTTAAAAAAAATCAAACTCGTGGTAAGCACGGAGAATGAACGTTGCGGGTACGTCGGAGCTCGGGGACGTCTCTTAGCGCTAACGGCAGGTACTCGGGAAGACTCGCTCATGGCAGGTAAGCACGGGAAGACTCGTGAAGATTTTCCAACACGTTGAAAAATGTCCACGAGAGCCCCGAGTACCGACGAGAGGCCATTACCGTAAATCTCCGAGTTCGAATCGGGGCAAACTGGGGAGAGATCTTGGAATGAACTCGTACAGTGGGACAGGGGTTTTAACATTGTACCCTTCATCCTTCATCTGTGCACTGTGGACGGCTTGGTTGTACTCATTTATAGTCTTTTCTTTGACTGGATGCCATGCAAATAACAGCTTTCAAGAGTCAAGAGTGTTTTATTGTCAAATGTCCCAGATGGAACAATGAAATTCTTACTTGCTGCAGCACGACAGAATATGTAACCATAGTACATAAGCCAGAGAGAAAAAATAGAGTTCAGTGTGTATATAGACACATTCACACATACTCAAAAAACAATTATAGTCCAATAATAATAATAGTCTGTTGTAGTTCAGAGCTTATTTGTTGTTGTGTTTAATAGCCTGATGGTTGTAGGGAAGAAGCTGTTCCTGAACATGGACATTACAGTTTTCAGGCTCCTGTACCTTCTACCTGATGGCAGTGGTGAGATGAGTGTGTGGCTGGGATGGTGTGGGTCTCTGATGATGCTGGCTGCCTTTTTGAGGCAGCGACTTCGACAAAATCCCTTCGATGGTGGGGAGGTCAGAGCCGGTGATGGGCTGGGCAGTGGTCGCAACCTTTTGGAGTCTTTTCCGCTCCTGGACGTTCAAGTTGCAGTACCAGGCCACGGTGCAACCACTCAATATGCTATCTACTGTGCACTGTGCATCAGTACACGTGACAATAATACACTAAACTGCTGCCTGATTCGCCTCGGCTCCATTTGCAACTTCCCCTTGTGCTTTAGATCCAAACTGAGATCATCAACTTGAAAACATAATCTTCTAAACAACAACCCATCGTTTGGGTACCACAGTGGTAGACCTGCAGCCTCCCAGCGCCAGAGACCCGGGTTCGATACAGCCTACGAGTGCTGTCTGTCCAGAGTTTGTACGTTCTCCCCGTGACCACGTGCGTTTTGTCCGGGAGCTCCAGTTTAAGGTCATAAGGCATGGGAGCAGAATTAGGCCATTTGGCCCGTCAAGTCTACTCCGCCATTCAATCGTGGCTGATCTATCTCTCCCTCTTAACCCCAATCCCTTGCCTTCTCCTCATAACATCTGATACCTGTACTAAATCAAGAATCTATCTATCCCAGTCTTAAAAATATCCACTGACTTGGCCTCCTCGGCCTTCTTAATTCCACAGATTAAGAAGCCCCCCACTAACTAAAGAGGGAGCTTTTCTCCCACAGCTCAAACACCTACAGGTTTACAGGTTAATTGGCTTCTGTAAATTGCCCTGAGCGTGTCGGACGTAAAAGTGGGATGACATCAAGCTAGAGTACGCATGATCAATGGTTGGCATGGACTCGGTGTGCTGAAGGCCTGTTTCATAGAAACATAGAAACATAGAAAATAGGTGCAGGAGTAGGCCATTCGGTCCTTCGAGCCTGCACCGCCATTCAATATGATCATGGCTGATCATCCAACTCAGTATCCTGTACCTGCCTTCTCTCCATACCCCCGATCCCTTTAGCCACAAGGGCCACATCAAAATTCCCTCTTAAATATAGCCAATGAACTGGCCTCAACTACCTTCTGTGTCAGAGAATTCCAGAGATTCACCACTCTCTGTGAAAAAAATGTTTTTCTCATCTCAGTCCTAAAAGATTTCCCCTTTATCCTTAAACTGTGACCCCTTGTTCTGGACTTCCCCAACATTGGGAACAATCTTCCTGCATCTAGCCTGTCCAACCCCTTAAGAATTTTGTAAGTTTCTATAAGATCCCCCCTCAATCTTCTAAATTCTAGCAAGTACAAACCAAGTCTATCCACTCTTTCTTCATATGAAAGTCCTGACATCCCAGGAATCAGTCTGGTGAACCTTCTCTGTACTCCCTCTGTGGCAAGAATGTCCTTCCTCAGATTTGGAGACCAAAACTGTACGCAATACTCCAGGTGTGGTCTCACCAAGGCCCTGTACAACTGCAGTAGAACCCCCCTGCTCCTATACTCAAATCCTTTTGCTATTGGTGTTGCTATTGGTTTTGCTATTGAAATCCTTTTAGTTTCCACACTGTATCTCTGATCTAAATTAAGCGGTGCTAGGATGAGCTAAGGATGAGCAGCTAGAATAACACATCCCGCTGTCTTTATCTGCTTGGCTCCCTCTTTGATTTAGGACCATAAAATCATTGAAAAATCACTGTGGTTAATAGGAGGTAACTCAGCTATTATATCCTGGCAACCCAGGAAGAGTAATTTGCTTTCCATTTTTGGTCAGTAGCCTTATAGGTTAGGGGCGATTTCCACGCATGTCAATATACTCATCATTACATGAAATGAGAGTTATTCCTCTCCTATCCTTGCAAACATTGAGTTCCAGATCCCCAGGAGCTTCAAGATAGAAAAAAAAAGAGATTTGTTTCATCTCCTGTCTAACTCTTCCACCAATTAATTTAATGTTATGTCCCCAGGGTTATCGATGTTTTTGACATGATAAATGGATTATTTTCTACACACATTATCTTTGCCACTTATAATTTTATACAGCTCAATTACATCTCGGCTCAACTTTCTACATTAAGACAAAAGAAAACATGAATATAGGAAATGGTGTACAAGTAGGCCATTGATCCTATACACCCCATTACCCACCTCCAATGGGCATGTTCCATTACCCATTAAGATCATGGCTGTTTTGATTTCTTCCCCTTCTCCCTCTCCCTCCCTCTCCACCTCTTCCCCTCTCTCCTCACTCCCTCCCTCCCTCCCTCTCTTCCTCCTCCTTCCCTCTCCCCACTTTCCCCCTCCTACTCCCCCCTCTCCCTCCTCCTCTCCCCTCCCCCTCCCATTCCCCCTCCCCCAATCTCTCCTCCCTCCGCCTAGCCCCACTTTGGGGTCCCCATTCTGCCGCACCTCAGAAGGCCTCCGCCACACAGCCCCTCAGGCAGCCTTGCTTTAGACCTTCCAAATAGTGCGATACTGGCCCCAGAGCGCCAGAGACCCAGGTTCGATCCTGACCTCGGGTGCTGCCAGTGTGGAGTTTGCACGTTCTCCCTGCGACCCCGTGGATTTCCCCCGGGTCCTCCCACACGTGCGGGTTTGCAGGTTACATTTCCCCCATTGGGTAAAATGAAAAAACATAGATCTGGTGTGAATGGGCGATCGATGGTCAGCATGGACTCGATGGGCCGAAGAGCCTGTTTCCATGCTGTATCTCTAAACTAAACTGAAGTAAATTAAGCCACTAATGTCCTTGACCCATTAAATCATGGATGGGAACATTGAACATACAACAGAACAGCACAGCAACAGGCCCTTCAGCCCACAATATCTCAATGGGATAACCTTTCATCTGCGTAATTCAGAGTGTACAGGACTAATTCACTTATTCTTTCTCATTTTTGGAGCGTGGAAGGAAACCTGAGCACCCGGAGAAAACCATGTAGTCCCAGGGAGAACATGCAAACTCCGTACAGACAGCACCCGTATTCAGGATCGAATCCGTGACCACGTGGGCTCTCTCCGGATGCTCCGGTTTCCTCCCACACTCAAAATACGTACAGGTTTGTAGTTTAATTGGCTTCGGTAAAATTGTACATTGTCCATAGTGTGTATGGTGGGGCTAGTGTACAGGTTGACCGCTGGTCCACGTGGACAAGGTGGGCTGAAGGGCCTCTTTATGCACTGCATCTCTAAACTAAACTAAATGACACTAAACTAAACTAAATTGACACCATTAAGATTAGATTGTAAAGATTGGAATGAACAACTGACCACCTGCAGGGAATAAGCATTGTACTGAACCTTGGGTCTAGATACTGTAAATAGGCAACAATGATGAAGCGGCCTATAGGGAGGAGGTCCAGCTCCTAGCAGCATGGTGCGCTGACAACAACCTGGCCCTTAACTCCAAGAAGACCAAGGAGCTCATTGTAGACTTCAGGAAGTCTAGGGGCAGCACGCACACCCCCATCCATATTAACGGGACGGAGGTGGAACGTGTTTCCAGTTTCAGGTTTCTGGGAGTCAACATCTCCGATGACCTCTCTTGGACCACAATACCTCAACACTGGTCAAGAAGGCTCACCAGCGTCTCTTCTTCCTGAGGAGACTGAAGAAGGTCCATCTGCCTCCTCAGATTCTGGTGAACTTCTACCGCTGCACCATCGAGAGCATCCTTACCAACTGTATCACAGTATGGTATGGCAACTGCTCTGTCTCCGACCGGAAAGCACCGCAGAGGGTGGTGAAAATTGCCCAACGCATCACCGGTTCCTCGCTCCCCTCCATTGAGTCTGTCCAAAGCAAGCGATGTCTGCGGAGGGCGCTCAGCATCGTCAAGGACTGCTCTCACCCCAACCATAGACTGTTTACCCTCCTACCATCCGGGAGGCGCTACAGGTCTCTCCGTTGCCAGACCAGCAGGTCCAGGAACAGCTTCTTCCCAGCGGCTGTTACATTACTCAACACTGTACCTCGGTGACTGCCAATCACCCCCCCCCCCCCCCCGGACATTCCTTCCACCAGGAAAAAAATAATTGCACTACTATGACTGTATGCATGCAAATATATTTATTTATTGCTCATATTCTATGTCGCTTTTCTAGGAAGATGCTAACTGCATTTTGTTGTCTCTGTACTGTACACTGCACAATGACAATAAACTTGAATATGAATATGAATATGAGATTATGAAAATTATGATGTGAATGATAACCCAGAACAGTGGTCCACCCAGCAGGTACACAGCTCAACACTGCAATGGTGTAACATTACCGAGCTCAAATCGTTTGAACTATTAAATGTTTAATCGTTTAAACTATTAAAAGTTTCATAACTAATAAAAGTTTAAAAGGAACAAGATCTTTTTTTTTTCTTTGTGATTGCAAAAAAACACTACAGCAGCTTACAACCCAGCGGTATGAATATTGATTTCTTTAACTTCAAATAACCCTTGCATCCCGTCTTTCTCCATCCCTCCCCCACCCAAGTCGGACTAGCTTCAAAGTCACCTTGTTGAGTCTCATTGTCCATAAAGGGCCTGCCCCACTTGGAGATTTTCCTGGGGTCATATCCGTGTTGCCAAAAGATTTTGAACGTTTCAAAATCCAGCGGCAACAAAAAAAATGTTGCGACACTTGAAAAAACACCACGTCATTCATTGATGCCGGCAGTCGCCGAAATAAATCACCAACTGGGGCAGGTCCTTAATGCGTTAGTCCACAGCTGACAATGGCCTCTCCATTATCATTGTACCTTTTTTGCATATCTTTCATTCATTTGTTCCATATCTATACCACCGTCTACAGAATATCTCTCTCCCCTGACTCTCAGGCTGAAGAAGGGTCTCGCCCGAATCCTTTTCTCCAGAGATTCAGATTCAGATTCAGATTCAGATTCAATTTTAATTGTCATTGTCAGTGTACAGTACAGAGACAACGAAATGCATTTAGCATCTCCCTTGAAGAGCGACATAGCAAACGATTTGAATAAAAAAAAATAAATAATAAGTGTTTACGGGGGGGGGGGGGGGGGAATTGATTATGGCAGTCACCGAGGTACGTTGTTTGTATTAGTGACAGCCGCCGGAAAGAAGCTGTTCCTCGACCTGCTGGTTCGGCAACGGAGAGACCTGTAGCGCCTCCCGGATGGTAGGAGGGTAAACAGTCCATGGATGGGGTGAGAGCAGTCCTTGGCGATGCTGAGCGCCCTCCGCAGACAGCGCTTGCTTTGGACAGACTCAATGGAGGGGAGCGTGGAACCGGTGATGCGTTGTGCAATTTTCACCACCCTCTGCAGTGCCTTCCGGTCGGAGACAGAGCAGTTGCCATACCATACTGTGATGCAGTTGGTAAGGATGCTCTCGATGGTGCAGCGGTAGAAGTTCACCAGGATCTGAGGAGACAGATGGACCTTCTTCAGTCTGCTGTCTGACCCGCTGAATTACTTCCTGCAGCATAATAAATGCTGTTAACAGAGTAATGTCCCATTGGCTCATAAGGTACCAAAGAAGTTAACATGTCAAATTGATGGTTAAATCTCAAATAAATATTGCTGCATGAATTAACCTTGAATTGTTTACAGGCTGGGGAATTCATTATACCTTCCGAACATCATCCTTTAAAAGAAGGGGCTGTTCTTGATTAGTACAGCTGTCAGAGGTTATGGTGGGGAGAAGGCAGGAGAGTGAGGTTAGGAGGGAGAGATAGATCAGCCATGATTGAATGGTGAGGTGGACTTGATGGGCCGAATGGCCTAATTCTAATCCTATCACTTACGACCTTATGACATTCAGTTTAAAGGCGATAGAAATCACAAGGACGGGGTCAAGTACCGAGCGTTCACGCCGTGGCCCTGTTTCCACCAATTTTTCCACGCCACGCACAAGTAGCACAACAAGCGCACGTTAGACACCGTTGTGTGCAGATGCCAAGAGGTGTGTTCAGCTCTGACTGAACAACTTTGAGTCCTGTGCCTTCTTGTGTGGTGGACTCGATGAAATGAGAAGAAGGGCTGAGGCAAATATAATCCCATGTAACCACTTCGAGGTGGGGAGATCAGCACCCGTGATGCACTGGGCAGTGTTCACTTCTATTTGCAATCTTCCTCGTTCCTGGGCATTCGAGTTGATTAATATGCTGGCAAATTACAAAGTGCTGGAGTAGCTCAAGGGGTCAGGCCTTCTGTGACAAGGCCACACCGATCAATCTACACTCGTCCCGGGTGCCTGCGTTTGGCCCATATCCCTCCAAACTTGTCCTATCAAAGCACCTGTCTAATTGTTTCTTAAATGTTGTGATAGTCCCTGTGACGGTATGCTAGGGAAGAAGCTGCTCCTGAACCTGGACGTTACAGTTTTCAGGCTCCTGTGCATTCTTCCCGATGGCGGGAGTGAAATGAGAGTTGATGCTGGCTGCCTTATTGAGGCAGCAACTCCAGTAAATGGCTTCGATGGTGGGGAGATCAGCACCCGTGATGCACTGGTTCACTGCTATTTGCAATCTTCCTCGTTCCTGGGCATTCGAGTTGATTAATATGCTGGCAAATTACAAAGTGCTGGAGTAGCTCAAGGGGTCAGGCAGCTTCTGTAGGGGACAAGGCAGAGAGGGATAGATTCTTGATCGGTGCGGGTGTCAGCGGTTATGGGGCGAAGGCAGGAGAACAGGGTTAGGAGGGAGAGACAGATCAGCTGTGATTGAATGGCGGAGTAGACTTGAAGGATCAAATGGCCTAATTCTGCTCCTATCACTTAGTACCTTCAAAGACTGGAGTAACTCAGCGGGTCAGGCAGCATCACTGGAGAAAAGGAATAGGTGTTGTTTCAGGTCGAGACCCTTCCTCAGACTGAGTGTGTAGGGGGGAACTGCAGATGCTAGTTTAAAAACCACAGACACAAAAGGCTGGAGTAATTCAGCAGGTCAGGCAGCATCTGTAGAGCATGGATAGGCAACATTTTGAGTTGGCATCTTTCTTCAGACAGGTCCCGTCTGCTGAAGGTTCCAGAGTATGCATTTTCTTGTGAATTCTATTAATATAACAACAAGGTCACTGACCTCAATAAATTGCAAAATCCCAAGTTTGTTTTTTAATTAATTGTTACCAGATGGAAATTCGAATGGTGAGAAGTAAAACAAGATGTATCTGCAATAAGAACACGAGGAATTACTGCCAAATTTTGGTTTGCAGAATATATTTCTTCAACTCTACCCAGCTAGCGATTAAAATGCTTTATCTTGTTACAGCTCGTCACACAAAGAGCACAAATCAACCTCCATCCTTCCCTTCCCGACCACTACTGGATTTAGTTTAGTTTAGAGATACAGCACGGAAACAGGCCCTTCAGCCCACCAGTTCCGCCCTGCACACTAACAATATCCTACACACACTAGCGACAATTAAAAAAAAAACATTTACCAAGCCAATTAACCTACAAAACCTGTAACCTGTCTTTAGAGTGTGGGAGGAAACCGAAGATCTCGGAATTAACCCATGCGGGTAATGGGGAGAATGTACAAACTCCGTACAGACAAGCACCCGTGGTCGCGATCGAACCCGGGTCTCTGGCGCTGCATTCGCTGCAAGGCAGCAACTCTACCGCTGCGCCACCGTGACCGTCCCACCTGGGATTTAGATCAGGTGACTCCATCCCATCCTTCATCTTTTGCTTGTACAAATTGTGGGATATGAGGATGAGTGGGTTAGCATATAATGAGCATATGACGAGCGTTTGACAGCCACTGGGCCTCTGCTCGCTGGAGTTTAGAAGGTTGAGGGGGGACCTCATTGAAACTTACAGAATAATGAAAGGCATAGATAGAGTGGACGTGGACAGCATGTTTCCACTGGTGGGACAGTCTAGGACCAGAGGTCATAGCCTCAGAATTAAAGGGTGCTCTTTTTAGAAATGAGGTGAGGAAGAACTTCTTTAGTCTGAGGGTAGTTAATTTGTGGAACTCATTGTCACAGAGGGCTATGGAGGCTGTTAGTGGATATATTTAAGGCAGAGATAGGCAAATTCTTGATTAGAACGGGTGTCAAGGGCTACGGGGAGAAGGCAGGAGAATGGGATAAGGAGGCAGTGATCAGCCATGATTGAATGGCGGAGTAGACTCAATGGGCCGAATGGCCTAATTCTACTCTTATAACCTGTGAACAGCATGAACGTTGATTTCTCTAATTTCATGCTTTTCCAATCTCGGAGATCAAACATACAAACTTCATACACTCAGCTACCATAGTCAGGATAGAACCCAGGACTCTGGCGCTGTAAGGCAGCAACTCTACCGCTGGGCCACCGTGCCACCCATAAGGACCCACAAGGTTATTGGACCTGCTGCAACTACCTCCTCTGGCCACTATACCCATATCCCAACTGCCCTGAGTGTAAATGTGTCCCCTCAAGTCTCTATTAAACCTTTCCCCTCTCACCTAAAACATTATCGGCACAGTGACCCTTTCATCTACACCAACAGAAGATTGCAGGTTAACATTCAATGAGACAAGCCTAAGCCACAAGTCCAACAATGTTGTGCCTCACCACGAGCATTGTTCATAAGTGATAGGAGCAGAATTACGCTATTCAACCCATCAAATCTACTGCACCATTCAATCATGGCTGATCTATCTCTCCCTCCTAACCCCATTCTCCCATTCTCCCCATAACCCCTGACACCCGCACTAATCAAGAATCTATCTATCGCTGCGTTAAAAATATCCATTGAATTCCACAGATTCACCACCTTCAGACCAAAGAAATTCCTCCTCCTCTCTTTCCTAAAAGAACGTCCTTTTATCCTAAAGCTGTGACCTCTGGTCCTAGACTCTCCGACCAGTGGAAACATCCTCTCCACATCCACTCTATCCATGCCTTTCACTATTCTCAGCTATATGTCCCACCTACACTAATCCCACCTGCCAACATCTGGTCCATACCCGAACACTGTTCGTGGGTAAGTGCAACTCTACAGCTGAATGATAAATCAATCACTCAATCACTCTGTGTTCGTCACCACGCATCCGAATAAATCTTGTTTATTTTTAAACATGGACCCCGACTTTTTGTGATGCGTTTTGCTGTATTCATTTAAGTAAAATGTCCATCTTATACAAATACTGTCAACGGGAAACACATCAGGTCTCAGTTGAAATGATATATCTGAGCCATGAGTGAATGCAGTATAATGTAATTTTGATTGAGCTATTCAGCTGCATCCATTTACCAATATTGGACTCGGCAGGCTCCAATTTGCATTCAGTACATATGTTGCGAATGACACACGCAGCTTCCAAGAAAGAGCAGAGCTGCAGTGATTAAACGCAGCAGAACAGAACCTGCCCCTGAGTCTCATAGAGTCATCGAGTCATGTGGAGAGGATGTTTCCACTAGTGGGAGAGTCTAGGATTAGAGGTCATAGCCTCAGAATTAAAGGACGTTCTTTTTGGAAGGCGATCAGGAGGAATTTTTTTTTGTCAGAGGGTGGTGAATCTGTGGAATTCATTGCCGCAGAAGGCTGTGGAGGCCAAGTCAATGGATACATTTAAGGTAGAGATAGATAGATTCTTGATTGGTGTGGGTGTCAGAGGTTATGGGGAGGGGGCAGGAGAAATGGGTTCGGAGGGAGAGATAGATCAGCCATGATTGAACGGCAGAGTGGACTTGATGGGCAAAATGGCCGAACTTTGCTCCTATCACTTATGATCTTATGAGCATGGAAACAGACCAACTTGCCCACACCGACTAGCACTCTCTTGTGTATAAGGTCATGAGGGGAATAGATGGAGTAAATGCACAGTCTTTTAGCCAGAGTAGGGAAATCAAGAACCATGGGTTTAAGGTTACACAAAAAAGCTGGAGAAACTCAGCGGGTGCAGCAGCATCTATGGAGCGAAGGAAATAGGCAACGTTTCGGGCCGCAACCCTTCTTCAGACTGAGTTTCTCCAGCTTTTTTGTGTAACCTTCGATTCTCCAGCATCTGCAGTTCCTTCTTAAACACTATGGGTTTAAGTTCAGTTCAGTCTAGTTTATTGTACACCAAAAAGGTTTTATTGCGTGCTAACTGGTCAGCGGAAAGACAATACATGATTACAATTGATCCATTCACAGTGTATAGATACATAATAATAATAATAATAATAATAATAATAATAATAATAATAATAATTTTATTTAATAATAATATAGAGTATTTATAGAGCACTTTAAAAACAATCATAGCTGCAACAAAGTGCTGTACATCACTAATCATTGATAAAAAAGTTAATACACACCAAAAATAACAATCAAAAGAAATAGTAGGAAAAGACATGTAAAATAAAGAAACATTAAAAACAATAAAAACAGAAGCAAAGTCTCAGGCATGGTCAAAAGCCAGGGAGTACAAATGTGTTTTAACACTGGATTTGAAGATGGACAGTGAGGGGGCCTGTCTGATGTGCAACGGCAGGGTGTTCCAGAGTGCCGGAGCAGCAACAGAGAAGGCTCTATCCCCTCTGATAAAGGAATAACGGTTAGTGCAAGGTAAAGCCGGTAAGGTCTGATCAAAGATATTCCGAGGGTCACCAATGGGGTATATAGCAGTTCAATGGCGGAGTAGATGGCCTAGTTCTGCCCCCATGACTTGAGAACATATGAAGATGGTGAAAAAAAGAAATACGCTATCCTTCACAATACATAACAGGTAGCTACTTTCATTAAGTCGATATTGTCGTGATGTTCAGTTTAGTTTATTGCCACGTGCACCGAGGTACAGTGAAAAGCTTTTGTTGCGTGCTAACCAGTCAGCAGAAAGAAAATCGAGCCATTTACAGTGTACAGATACATGATAAGGGAATAACGTTTAGTGCAAGGTAAAGCCAGCAAAGTCCAATCAAGGATAATTCGAGGGTCACCGATGAGGTAGATCGTAGTTCACCACTGCTCTCTGGTTGTGGTAGGTTGCCTGAAAACAGCTGGGAAGAAACTGTCCCTGAATCTGGAGGCATGCGTTTGCACACTTCTGTACCTTTTGCCCGATGGGAGAGGGGAGAAGAGGGAAGAGCAAGGTGCGACTGGGAGGAGTGTAGGATCCGATGAACTTACACAATATCAATGTAACAGTCAGTTCCCAGATGCCAGTGAGTAACCTGTTGCAATGATGTTGATTGAAGGTATAAATGTTGGCTAGGTCATCAGAGGTAATATCTCTACTCTTCTTTGAAACAGTGCCATGGAAGGCTGTATAAAGGTCATAAAGTCATAAGGGATGGGAGTAGAATTAGGCCATTTGGCCCATCAAGTCATGGCTGCTCTATCTCTCCCTCCTCACCTCATTCTCCTGCCTTCTCCCCATAACCTCTGAAACCTGTAATAATCAAGAAGCTATTTATCTCTGCCTTAACAATATCCACTGACTTGGCTTCCACAGCCTTCTGTGGCAAAGAATTCCACAGATTCACCACCATCTGACTAAAGAGATTTCTCCTCATCTCCTTCCGAAAAGAACGTCCTTTAATTCTGAGCCAATGATCAGTCCTGGATTCTCCCACAAGTGGAAACATCCTCTCCACATCCTCTCTATCCAAGCCTTTTACAATTCTGTACATTTCAATGAGGTCCCCCCTCATTCTTCTAAACTCCAGCGAGTACAGGCCCAGTGCCGACAAACGCTCATCATAGGTTAACCAACTCATTCCTGGGGTCATTCTTATAAAATTTCTCTGGACCCTCTCCAGAGCCAGCACATCCTTCTTCAGATATGGTATCCACAATTGCTCACAATATTCCAAATGTGGCTTTACAAGCGCCTGATCGAGCCTCAACATTACACCCTCTTGCAATAAATGTGACCATTGAGTTTGCTTTCTTTACTACTGATTGCAGATTAAACTTTTGGGAATCCTGCATCAACACTCCCAATTCCCTTTGCACCTCCAAATTCTTAATTCTCACCCCATTTAGAAAATAGTCTGGAAGATTGTATTCCTACTTCCATGATGCACGACTCCACACTTTGCTACACCATATTCCATCTGCCACTTCTCTGCCCACTCTCCCAACCTGTCCAAGTCCTTCTGCAGAGTCCCTGCTTTCTCTACACTACCTGCCCCTCCACCTATTTCCTTATCATCCGCAAACTTTGCACAAAGCCTTCAATCCCCTCGTCCAAATCACTAATATACAACGTGAAGAGTAGCGGCCCCAGCACCGACCCCTGCGGAACTCCGCTAGTCACTGGCAGCCAACCAGAAAAAGCCCCCTTTATTGCCACTCTTTGTCTTCTGCCATCCAGCCAACCTGCTATCCATGCTAGTATCTGCCCTTTGATACCGTGGGCTCTCATCTTCCTTAGCAGCCTAAATAGTGGCACCTTATCAAAGTCTTTCTGAAAATGAAGCCATATGAGTAGATAGTAGTTAAGATGAAGATGATGGATTGGTGACATTTCAGGTCAGGATCCTTCTTCAGTCTGAAAAAGTATGTGTCAAAGGGACCTGATCTAAAATGTCACCTATCCATGTTTTTCAAGTATGCAGCCTGACCTCAGGCATTTTGTATCTTTTCTCGATAAAATTGCACAATTCTTAAGAGGTTGGACAGGCTAGATGCAGGAAGATTGTTCCCGATGTTGGGGAAGTCCAGGACAAGGGGTCACAGTTTAAGGATAAAGGGGAAATCCTTTAGGACCGAGATGAGAAAAACATTTTTCACACAGAGAGTGGTGAATCTCTGGAACTCCCTGCCACAGAAGGTAGTTGACGCCAGTTCATTGGTTATATTTAAGAGGGAGTTAGATGTGGCCCTCGTGGCTAAAGGGATCAGGGGGTATGGAGAGAAGGCAGGTACAGGATACTGAGTTGGATGATCAGCCATGATCATATTGAATGGTGGTGCAGGCTCAAATGGCCGAATGGCCTACTCCTGCACCTATTTTCTATGTTTCTATGTAAATCAGCATCTGCATTTCCTTGTTTCTACATGGTTCCATCTTTAGATAACGGAAAGAAAGGTCTCTAGTTCTTAGGGATTAGCCACTTGACACCAACCATGCCTACATTGGGTCCTGAAGAAGGTCTTGACCTGAAAATGTCACCCATTCCTTCTCTCCAGAGGTGCTGCCTGACCCGCTGAGTTATTCCAGCATTTTTTGTCTACCTTCGGTGTGAACCAGCATCGGCAGTTACTTCCTACAAATTAAGTTCTTTCCTGGTTGCTGCAGGTGGCATCAAAGGAGAGGTCAACAGTCCGAAGAAGGGTCTTGACCCGAAACGTCACCCATTCCTTCTCTCCAGAGATGCTGCCTGTCCCGCTGAGTTTTTCCAGCTTTTTGTGTCTATCTCAGAGTGCTTCTTATGCGGTTGGCCTTGCCGAGGCAGCGTGAGGTGCAGCGGGCTTATGCCTAAATGCAGGCAAACTGGCAACGACACGGGATGCCAGATTGGTCGGCGTGGACAAGGTGAGGCCGAAGAACCTGTTTCCGCGCCGTACGGCTCTGTGACTCTTTGACGAGGAGCTGGAAAGTGCGGAGAAATTTACGAAAAAGCAGCCTGAACATCCACAAAGGAATGCTTAATCTCTAACTTCAATAAGCAGTGTTGGAGTAAAAGATTATGGGCCAAGTTCCGACATCGCTTTCAGCGCCGCTTCCAAACAGAAGCGGGGAAGAAAAAAAAAAACATTCTTTCCACTGAGTCATTAGGTTCATGGCATTGTGTCAGATTACGCAGCCAGAAAATTAGTACATTGGCTTGGCACCGTTCTTCGTAGCAAGATCATTATGATTCACCATATTACTCCACTGACAGACATTACAATCATCGTTATTTGTATCTTACCACCAAAAGAACAAACTGGCCAGTGCTGTTATTAGAGTATTGCATTTCGTTCAAAACATTGGATGGGGCCGGTCTGATACAGGAAATGTACTGGGTTAAAACGAAAGATTCGGCCTTACATTAAGCGATTAAAATAAAACCCCAACTCGGAGCAAAAATAAACTGTTATCATCCCCTGTGCAGGTCCATTTTCTCTTGCGACAATTCCGGGAGGATTACAGAAAGAATAAGGCAGTGAAAAGGATTATAACACTATGCTGAGCACACAAATGTTAATACTAAAACAATTCAATTATTCCAGTCGACACAATATACTGGAGTATCTCAGAGGGACACGCAGCATCTCTGGAGGGAAGGAACGGGTGATGTTTCAGGCCGAGACCCTTCGTCAGACTCATCGGTTCGGGCAGCATCCCTGGCTCAGTTCAGTTTAGTTTATTGTCACATGCACTGAGGTACAGTGAAAAGCTCTTGTTGTGTGCTCTCCTTCGTCAGTCTGAAGAAGGGTCTCGACCCGAAATGTTACCCATTCCTTCCTTCCAGAGGTGCTGCCTGTCCCGCTGAGTTGCTCCAGCATTTTATCTCTATCTTCGGTTTAGACAACAGACAATAGACCAGTGATTCTCAACCTGGGGCCATATGGCAAAGGGGCCATGGCAAATTTCAGGGGGGGCCACAGAAAAATGTTGGGATTTAGTGGGCCACAGGTTCAATGAAGGGGACCTCAGAGTTACCACCCTGTTGCCTCCTAAATTTCAGTTCTAATAAATTTAAATCTATGTAGTTGAAATACTTTTGATGTTTGTGGAATAGAATAAAAGTGAATAGATGTGCAATTAATAGACACTGATATTTTTATGGAAGGTATTATAATGTTGAAGTACTTTTTTTCCGCTAATAATGTCAGGGGGGGGGGGGCACGGAATAATTAAAAGATCCCAATGAGCTAAAAAAGGTTGGGAACCACTGCAATAGACAATGGGTGCAGGACTATTTTTGTCCACAACTCATTTTTGTGTGCAGTCCACAACTCATTTTTGCCAATTCTCTGGGGCCCTCAACTCCGCTATCATTCAAAAATGTATTTACCTCAAAAAACAGGGTAGAAACATAGAAAATAGGTGCAGGAGTAGGCCATTCGGCCCTTCGAGCCAGCACTACCATTTAATGTGATCATAGCTGATCACACATAATCAGTACCCCGTTCCTGCCTTTTGTAAAGAAGGTTTAATCCAGCATCTGCAGTTCCTTCCTATGAATTATTCCAGGGCGCAAGCAGAATTTTCACAAAACTGTGCATGATAGATAAGCCATTGTTTGCAGAGAAGATCTACGTCAATGTTGATTAATCTGCAACATTCTTCATTTATTAAATAGACATTAGCACAATGTTCTTGTAGCTTCCCTGTCGCTGCTTAATGAAGCCACTCATTTGTATTTATCTGTCCATTACTGAATATGCACAAAATATAGCGTTAATTGTGGATTCATTAGTGTCTCCCTGTTTCTTTGGACTAAACCCAAAGCCTGAACACATGGCAAATGGATGAGCCCGGAGTGCTCCAAAATGAACAGTCCATTCAGCAACCCTGAAGCCAATCCCAGCCTTTACGCTGAAGGTAGACACAAAAAATCTGGAGTAGCTCAGCGGGACAGGCAGCGTCTCTGGAGAGAAGGAACGGGTGGCGTTTCGGGTCGAGACCCTTCTTCAGACTGGTAAGGGATAAGGGAAGCGAAGGAGATACAGGCGGTGATGTAGAGAGATAAAGAACAATATACGCAGTGAGAATGCTGCAGAACACTCGTCGGAGAGAGAAGAAAAACCTCTTCAAAGTAGGCATTGTTTATGAAGGAACGGCAGATGCTGGAAAATTGAAGGTAGATTCCGAATTCAAGCTTTCTGTCCTGGGCCTCCTCCATGGCCAGAGTGAGGACAACCATAAATTGGAGGAGCAACACCTCATATTTCGCTTGGGCAGTTTGCACCCCAGCGGTATGAACGTTGACTTCTCTAATTTCGGGTAGTCCTTACTTTCTCCTCCCCTTCTCAGCTCTCCCTCAGCCCACTGGTTCCACCTCTTCCTTTCTTCTTTTTATGTCTACCCTCCTCCAGAGATGCTGCCTGATGCACTGAGTTACTCCAGCACTTTGTATTTTACCCCCCCCCCCCCTCCACTCTCATCAGTCTAAAGAAGGGTTTTGGCCTGAAACATTTCCTATTTCCTTTGCTCCTTTAGCAAGGAAAGACACAATAATGGATCAGGCAGCATCCTTGGAGAACATGGATAGGAGAGGTTTCAGGTAGTTAAATATGCTTGCATTGTTATAGTCATGGAGAGATACAGTGTTGAAACAGGCCCTTCAGCCCCAATTTGCCCACACTGACCAACATGTCCCATCTGCCTGCATTTGGCCCATATCCATCTAAACCTTCCACGTTCTATCTCTGAACCAAACTGAACTAAACTTGAGTGAACGACTTATAAGAGTAAAATACAAAGTGCTGGAGTAACTCAGCGCATCAGGCAGCATCTCTGGAGGAGGGTAGACACAAACAGCTGGAGTAACTCAGCGGGACAGGCAGCATCTCTGGAGAGAAGGAATGGATGACATTTTTGGTTGAAACCCTTCTTCAAACTGGTTGGGGATAAGGGACTGAGAGATATAGACGATGATGTAGAGAGATAAAGAACAATGAATGAAAGATATGCAAAAAAGTAACGATGATAAATGAAACAGGCCATTGTTAGCTGTTTGTTGGGTGAAAATGAGATATGCCAAAGCGAAATATGAGATATTGTTCCTCCAATTTGCGTTTAGCCTCACTCTGACAATGGAGGAGACCTAGGACAGAAAGGTTGGTGTGGGCATGGGAAGGAGAATTAAAGTGTTCAGCAACCGGGAGATCGGGTAGCTTCAGGCGGGCTGAGCAAAGGTATTTCGTGAAACCATCGTCTAGTCTGCGTTTGGTCTCGCCGATGTGTAAGAGTCCCCATCGAACTGGCTCTTTGTTACAACATGGAATGTGATGTATACTAATACTATCCTAGTAATACTATCCTCTTTGTGTAGTCCTACACAAAGAGTGATAGGGAGCAGGGTTGTCACAATGGTGTTACGTGTTAGATTTAGCTCTTAGGGTGAACAGAATCAAAGGATATGGGGAGAAAGCAGGAACGGGGTACTGATTTTGGATGATCAGCCATATTCATATTGAGTGGCGGTGCTGACTCGAAGGGCCGAATGGCCTACTACTGCACCTATTTTCTATAGTTCTATGCTTCTAATGGGTGTCGTACCAACCATTCACTTCAAGCAACTGAATTCAGTTCAGTCCAGAAAAATCAGCTGAAAACCTTGCAATTGTAGAGGTCCGACATCAACATACTTAGTAGCTTAGACTGTCCCAGCTTGGTTCAGTGGGATGGTGGGCTGCTAACTCAGGACAAAATTCATGGGGTGGCACAGAGGCGCAGCGGTAGAGCTGCTGCCTCACTGCGCCAGAGACCCCTGTTCGATCCTGGCCACGCGAGCTGTCTGTACGGAGTCAGTCCTTTCTTCCTATGACCGCATGGGCTTTCTCCGGGCGCTCCGGTTTCCTCCCGCATTGCGAAGACGTGCAGGTTTGTCAGTTAATTGGGCTTCTGTACATTGTCCCCAGTGACTAGGAGACTGCAAGGTGACTTGGATAGGCTGGGTGAGTGAGCAAATGTTTGGCAGATGCAGTATAATGTGGATAAATGTGAGGTTATCCATTTTGGTGGCAAAAACGGGAAAGCAGACTATTATCTAAATGGTGGCCGATTGGGAAAGGGGGAGATGCAGCGAGACCTAGGTGTCATGGTACACCAGTCATTGAAGGTAGGCATGCAGGTGCAGCAGGCAGTAAAGAAAGCGAATGGTATGTTAGCTTTCATTGCAAAAGGATTTGAGTATAGGAGCAGAGAGGTTCTACTGCAGTTGTACAGGGTCTTGGTGAGACCACACCTGGAGTATTGCGTACAGTTTTGGTCTCCAAATCTGAGGAAGGACATTATTGCCATAGAGGGAGTGCAGAGACGGTTCACCAGACTGATTCCTGGGATGTCAGGACTCTCTTATGAAGAAAGACTGGATAGACTTGGTTTATACTCTGTAGAATTTAGGAGATTGAGAGGGGATCTTATAGAAACTTACAAAATTCTTAAGGGGTTGGACAGGCTAGATGCAGGAAGATTGTTCCCGATGTTAGGGAAGTCCAGGACAAGGGGTCACAGCTTAAGGATAAGGGGGAAATCCTTTAAAACCGAGATGAGAAGAACTTTTTTCACACAGAGAGTGGTGAATCTCTGGAACTCTCTGCCACAGAGGGTAGTTGAGGCCAGTTCATTGGCTATATTTAAGAGGGAGTTAGATGTGGCCCTTGTGGCTAAGGGGATCAGGGGGTATGGAGAGAAGGCAGGTACGGGATACTGAGTTGGATGATCAGCCATGATCATATTGAATGACGGTGCAGGCTCGAAGGGCCGAATGTCCTACTCCTGCAACTAATTTCTATATTTCTATGTGTGTAGGATAAAACTGTGGGCTGAAGGGCCTGTTTCCACGCTGTATCTCTAATCTAAACTGAACCAAACAACTGTTTCAGATGAAAGCTCTAGGCCCAAGCCTCATAATGTTAGGAATCAGGTTCCTGAAGATGGATGTCAATGGGGCCTGGGCAATGACCCATGAAGGATGAAGCCCTACAAGTTAATTTGAAGCCTGTTTCTGTCATTGTAGCTGACATCAAATTGAAATGTGACTCATGTTATAGGGTCGGAAAGGTCAAATGATGCATGATGGTGGGGAAGTAACTGATGGAGGAATTAACCAGCAGGTTTGTATGCAGAGCTGTTCAATGTGCATTTATTATAATCGGATCAAGACGAGGGTCTGACAGTCTCCACAACTCAGTTCAGATGGTCAGAAGGAGTAGAATTAGGCCATTCTACCCATTAAAATCTGCTCCACCATTCAATCATGGCTGATCTATCTCTCCCTCCTTCAAACAAACAAACTATGAACCATAACAGCCTATTGCACTTTCTCTGTGTATTTATGTGTGTATATATGTATATTCAAAGGTATTTGGTCACACTGATCTGATTTGATCTGTATTTACGCCTAAAATATTCTGTCGAGCTGCAGCAAGCAAGAATTTCATTGTCCTATCTGGGACACATGACAATAAACTCTCTTGACGACCTAACCCCATACTCCTGCCTTCTCCCCATAATGCCTGACACCCGTACTAATCAAGAATCTATCTATCTCTGCCTTTAAAATATCAAAGGACTTGGCCTCCCCAGCCTTCTGTGGCAAAGAATTCCACAGATTCGCCACCGTCTGACTAAAGAAATTCCGCCTCAACTCCTTCCTAAAGGAACGTCCTTTAATTCTGAGGCTGTGTCCTCTGGTCCTGGACTCTCCCGCTAGTGGAAACATCCTCGCCACATCCCCTCTATCCAAGCCATTCACTATTCGGTACATTTCAATGAGGTCCATCCCCTCATCCTTCTAAACTCCAGCGAGTGCAGGCCCAGTGCCGTCATATGTTAATAACCCACTCATTCCTGGGATCATTGTTGTAAATCTCCTCTGGACCCTCTCCAGCGCCAGCACATCCTTCCTCAGATGCGGTGCCCACATTAGCTCACAATATTCCAAATGCAACCTGATCAGCACGTTATAGAGCCTCAGCATTACATCCTTGGTTTTGTATTCTAGCCCTCTTGAAATAAATGCTAGCATTGCGTTTGCCTTCCTTACAATCAATTTCCCTCCACGTTTGATCTTCTGGGCCCTGCCTCACCTGGGAACTTTCCAAATGTGGTAGAATGCCCCGACATTCAAAGTCTGAAGAGTTCAGGCAAAACGAAAAGAAGCGTTGGACCTTTCATCAAAAACCGTTTCACTTTCAATCATCCACACACTCAACACATGGAAAATTCTGCAAGGTTTTGTGTAAGAATATAGAAGACTATGTTTGCAAAATCGAAGCGATGCTGATTTATGCTGCAACCATCTGTTCTTCCTTTAAATTTTTGACTTGAACTGTTCTTGGCTGTGCAAATCTTTTTCAATTTTGGCCGTGATTCTGAGGTGGTACTGAAAGAACATCCATCAATGCTTACCCCATTACTCATTGAAAATTATACTAGCTTTGAGAATTTTATACACGTGGAGTTTAACTAAGGGGTGCCAATGTTTTACTGTTCCTCTCTGATTAGTTTGGTTTAGTTTAGAGATGCAGCGCGGAAACAGGCCGTTCGGCCCCACCGAGTCCACTCCGACCAGCGATCCCCACATACTAACACTTTCCTACTCGGGAGAATTTGACATTTCTTTATACCAAGCCAAATAACCTACAAATCTGCACGTCTTTGGAGTGTGGGGGGAAACTGGAGCCCCCGTGGGGGGGCCCACGCATGTCATGGGGAGAGCGTACAAACTCCGTACAGACAGCACCCATAGTCAGGATCGAACCTGGGACTCTGGTGCTGTAAGGTGGCAACTCTACCGCTGTGCCACCGTGCCGCCCCTAAGAACTCAAGAGTGTTTAATTGTCTTATGTACTAACTATGGAACAATGGAATTTCTACTTATAGTGGCAATACAAGCCTGCAAACAAAATGCTTAAAAATAACATATAACAATTTTTAAAATGCAACTAGACTAAGTGTGACCCGTTAGGTCCCATTGTCACATGGGAGGCCTGGTCCCCCAACGCAGTATTCCACCTCGCCACCAATTCCAATATTCCACCACTCGTGCATAGCCCCCAACTGCACAAGCGTGACTGACGGTTCCCATTGAAACATAGCCCCTGAAATTAGGTGCAGGAGTAGGCCATGCGGCCCTTCAAGCCTGCACCGCCATTCAATATGATCATGGCTGATCATCCAACTCAGTTCCCGTACCTGCCTTCTCTCCATACCCCCTGATCCCCTTAGCCACCACATCTAACCCCCCTCTTAAATACAGCCAATGAACTGGCCTCAACTACCCTCTGTGGCACAGAGATTCACCACTCTCTGTGTGAAAAAAGTTCTTCTCACAGTTTTGATTTCCCCCTTATCCTTAATGTGACCCCTTGTCCTGGACGTCCCTAACAGGAACAATCTTCCTCACAGCCTGTCCAACCCCTGGTAAGTTTCTATAAGATCCCCTCTCAATCTCCTAAATTCTAGAGAGTTAAACCAGTCTATCACTCACAGTCCTGTTGAATCAGTCTGGTGAACCGTCTCTGCACTCCCTCATGGCAATAATGTCCTTCCTCAGATTAGTAGACCAAAACTGTATGCAATACTGCAGGTGTGGTCTCACCAAGACCCTGTACAACTGCAGTAGAACCCCCCTGCTCCCATTCCCAAATCCTTTCCTGCAATGAAAGCTAACCTCCCATACGCTTTCTTTACTGCCTCCTGCACCTGCATGCCTACCTTCCATGACTGGTGTACCATGACACCCAGGTCTCGCTGCATCTCCCCCTTTCCCAACACACCACATAACAGTGACGCCCCATCGCCACTGCTCCCACACCACACACTCCACCCACACACACCCACCCCACACACACACACACTCCATTACACGGCACACTCACAGTTGACCTCACACACAACTCACACGCACACAGCTGGTTGACACACACTCACTCACTGCTGGTTGACACACTCACGGCTGGGTGGGCTCACAGTTCACTCACTCACGGCTGATGGGCTCACACACACACACACACACACACACACACACACACACACACACACACACACACACACACACACACACACACACACACACACACACACACACACACACACACACACACACACAGTGCGACACACACACCCTCAGGTCATACACACTCTGGACTGAGCGCACACACTCTGGACTGAGCCAAGCTTGTAGACACACAGTTCACTCACACACACACTTGTACACTCACACACACTGGACTCAACTCTCACTCACGGCTTGTAGACTCACAGTTCACTCAGCACGACTTGTAGACTCATAGTTCTGGACTCAACTCTCAATCACGGCTACCGGGCTGACTGACTCTCGCCCCGCCTCCGGGGCTTTATTCTCCTCACCCCCGGAAGGGGCATTACCTTCATGGTGACTGACAGGCGAGAAGACCAATCTGCTGATCTCACGATTTTTTAAACCTTCATAACTTTTCTAATATTTCACTGATCTGAACAAAACTTGGGGCACTTGAAGCAGAGGAGAATATACTAGTGCAAAAATGCCCAAAGACATTTCTGCAACCAAATACTGTCCACAGTGCGCAACTTTGGTACATCAGGGCTTGATCCTGACCTGGGGTCCTGTTTGTGTGGAGTTTGCATGTTCTCCCTGTGACCGCTTAGGTTTTCCCCAGGTGCTCTGGGTTCTTCCCACATCCAAAAGATGTCCAAGTCTGTAGGTTAATTGGCCTCTGTAAATTGCCACCAGTGAGTGCGCGAGGGGCAGAAACTGAGTTGATGAGAAGGCGTGGAGAATAAAATGGCGGATCGGTGCAGATGGGTGGTTGATGGTTAGCATGGGCTCCGTGGGCCAAATGGCCTGTTGCTGTTCTATCTGACTCTAACTCAGTGTCAAAAGAATGCAGATCATATCATTGCCCTTTACCATGACATTACTCAAAAGGATAACAAGGCATTTTCAGCTAATAAAAAAACAGGTTATAATAGGACAACATTGTGGCGCGATGTGGTAGAGTTGCTGCCTCACGATGCTAGAGACATGGGTTCGATCCTGACCACGGGTGCTGTCTGTGTGGAATTTGCACGTTCTCCCAGTGACCTGCATAGGTATTCTCCGTGTGTGCTCTGGTTTCCTCCCACACTCCAAAAACGTACAGGTTTGTAGGTTAATTGGCTTGGTCAAATTGTACATTGTTCCTGGTGTGTGTAGGACAGTGTTAGTGTGCGGATTCTTTTGCTGGTCGGCGCGGACTCTATGGGCCGAAGGGCCTGTTTCCGCGCTGTGTCTCTAAACTAAACTAAAAGACAGGCGGCCATTCCATGTTCAACACCATGTGGCAATTTGCACGGGCATAACCGCCTCAAGTGCACAGGCGGAGTAACCACCACAGGCAGAGCTGTGTGTTATGGCACCCCACATTAAATCACTGTTAGTGTGCGAGGATAGATGGCTGGCATGTACTCGGTGGGCCGAAGGGCCTGTTTCCACACTGGATCTCTAAACTAAACTAATACATAACGGCTAGTGACTGTGGAACAGATCAGAAGCATAAAGTCTTCTGGCTGGCCATTAGCCACAATTATCTTTATTAGTTTGTTTTAATCGGAATCCTTAACAAGGAGCTCCAATTTCTTTGATGAAAATTTAATTGCATGTTGACTTATTCTAAGCTGCAATGGGTTGTTTTTTCCTGCCCGATGCACCACATGTTGCCTTAGGAGTGCAGCTTTAATAAACAAATCAAAAAAGATGATGTATTTTTTAAATGGACTGTCTTACAAATTATAAATATGCGTCCTGAAGCACTTTGAGCAACCTCTGCAGTGTATAAACTGGAGAAACATACGGTGAGGGGCTTTATTAAGAAAATGTAAGTAGTGCACACACAATTTGTTTCAAGCCTTTCATCATTCAAAGGAATCTTTCCCTCTTTTTTTCTAGTGCCAGAGCTGTTTTTTGGTACCATTCTGAACGTGATTAAGAAAACAGCACCAGGGTATGAAAGACGGCATCAATCATTCCATTATTTCACACCAGTTCTCTTGTGCAATTCTCCACGCACTGCTCTCTCCTCTGGAGCAGTTGCGGTGATTTATGGCAATCACCACAGTTGGAAGTTTCAACACTCACCACCAGTTCTCTCGTTCACATTATACAATATATGATACCGCTGAGGACAGGTAAAATAAAAATCTCATAACATCTTCCGCAGAGCTGCAATCCATCCTTGCTGCCTTTGACTGAATATGGATTGGCCTGGGTTAGTAATCTGATGTTGAAAGGAACTGCACATGCTGGTTTAAACCGAATACAAAATGCTGGAGTAATTCGGCGGGTCAGGCAGCATCTCTGGAGAGGAGGAATGGGTGACGTTTGTGCGTTCTCCCCGTGACCGCGTGGGTTTTCCCCGGGTGCTCCAGCTTCCTCCCACATCCCAAAAACATGCAGGTTTGTAAGTTTGTGTAAGAAAGAACTGCAGATGCTGGTTTAAATCGAAGATAGACACAACATGCTGGAGTAACTCAGCGGGTGAGGCAGCATCGACACAAAACGCTGGAGTAACTCAGCGGGTGAGGCAGCTGGAGTAACTCAGCGGGTGAGGCAGCATCGACACAAAACGCTGGAGTAACTCAGCGGGTGAGGCAGCATCGACACAAAACGCTGGTGTAACTCAGCGGGTGAGGCACTCAGCATTTTGTGTCTACCAGGATTGTAAGTTAATTGGCTTCTGCAAATTGTCCCTGGTGTGTTGGATAGAACTTGTGTGCGGGGATCGCTGGTCGGTGTGGACTCGTTGGGCCGAAGGGCCTGTTTCCACACTGTATCTATAAACTATATAGTACAAGGAAATAATTTACTGAACTGTACACAAAAAATAATAATTTCACTGTACATTTCTACTTGTGATAATAAAAACCATTGGACCATTGGACATCCCATTATAGGAAGGACATGGAGGCTTTGGAGAGTGTGCAGAAGAGATTTACAAGGAAGGGGGTTTTAGCTACAAGGACAGGCTTGGACAGATTTGGATCATTGTCTCTGGAGTGCCAGAGGTTGGGGGAAGACTTTGGGCTCAAAGCATTCTTCTAGGCAGTTACGAGAGGAGTTGAGTGACCAAAAACATAGAAACATAGAAACATAGAAAATAGGTGCAGGAGTAGGCCATTCGGCCCTTCGAGCCTGCACCGCCATTCAATATGATCATGGCTGATCATCCAACTCAGTATCCCATCCCTGCCTTCTCTCCATACCCCCTGATCCCTTTAGCCACAAGGGCCACATCTAACTCCCTCTTAAATATAGCCAATGAACTGGCCTCAACTATCTTCTGTGGCAGAGAATTCCACAGATTCACCACTCTCTGTGTAAGTCCTCCTTTTGATCGTGTTTGCTTTTTCTCGGGTTGGTTTAATCCCATACTCCAAAGACATACAAGTTTGCAGGTTAATTGACTTTGGTTTAAAAAAAAAAGTAATTTGTCGTTAGTGTGTAGGATAGTGCAGGTGTACGGGGATGGCTGGTCGGCACGGACACAGTGGGCTGAACGGCCCATTTCAAGGTAACATGTGGTATCATGTTCAGCACAGACATTATGGGCCGAAGGGCCTGCTCCTGTGCTGTACTGTTCCATGCTTTATGTTTCTTTATATACAAGGAGATATACTAAGCTATATTTGGAAAGGCACCTAGTTTGCAAAAGGGAAGCTTTTCAACATCAAAAATACATTGTTAAGATAAACACAAAAATGCTGGAGTAACTCAGCGTCTCTGGAGAGAAGGAATGGGTAACGTTCCGGGTCATGTCCTTTCTTCAGATCCGAAATGTACCCCATTCCATCTCTCTGGGGATGCTGCCTGTCCGACTGAGTTACTACATCATTTTTGTGTTTATCTTTGGTTTAAACCAGCATCTGCAGTTCCTTCATACACTAAACTAGACTAAAACTGTGCATGTACACTCTTCAAGACTAATTAAATATTTGCCACTAATGCTCCTTCCATTTTAATGCATTATCTTCCATTTTAATGCTTAGTTAGTTTTTTTTCCCCCCAAATGCTTAAAATATATAGGTGCTTCCATGAATCTTTTTAAGCACTAAAAATAAGAAATATAATAGGGTGTCTGCTGCAATTACTGTGCAATGTGACACATGGCTTCACAAGGTTATTGATACACATCCTCAGCCCAAGCACCATCTAACTCGATTTGCAGTCGATGTTCTAAAAACTGGCAGCTGAAATGTCGAGATAAATAGAAATCCAGAAACAAAGAAGGAATATCTGTTTCTTTTAATGCATTTCTCTGTTTTACTCCCAAACCATGTGAAACCCCACAGAGGGACCTAGCAGAGTTGATATTCAATTTTCATGGATCTATAGTAATTTATAGATAACTATCTGATTCTCAGTCATAGAGTCATACAGTGTGGAAACAGGCCCTTCAGCCCATCTTGGCCAACATGCCCCATCTATGCTGGTCCCACCTACTTGCGTTTGGCCCTTATCCCTCTGCCAACACGATGGCGCAGCGGTAGTGTTGCTGCCGTACAGCGAATGCAGTGCCAGAGACCCGGGTTCAATCCCGACTACGGGCGCTGTCTGTACGGAGTTTGTACGTTCCACCCATGACCGCGTGGGTTTTCTCTGAGATCTTCGGTTTCCTCCCACACTCCAAAGACGTACAGGTTTGTAGATTAATTGGCTTGGTGTATGTGTAAATTGGCCCTCGTGTGTATAGGATAGTGTTAATGTGCGGGGATCGCTGGTCGGCGCGGACTCGGTGGGCCGAAGGGTCTGTTTCCCTGCTGTATCTGAATTGAATCCGTTATTTGTCATTCAGACCTATCTCCAAACTAAACTACTGAAACTAATTCTGTCCTCACCATGTACCTGTCTAAATGTTTCTTAAACGTTGGGATAGTTCCAGCCTCAACCACCTCCTCCGACAGCTCGTTCCATACACCCACCACCCTTTGTGTAGAAAAAGTTACCCCTCAGATTCCTATTAAATCTTCCCCCCCCTCACCTATCCTTGCTTGCTGATGTAAAAGTCACATCCTACAACAATACAGGGTGATATTTCCTTTTCTTCACTTCACACCCACACCTTATCAACAGGGTACCTATTACAATACATTACAGCAATCTAGTCAGAGGCAGGTCACAATCATGGCCAGTTCTCACATACTTGGACCAAAACGGGAAGGCAAAATGCTCATTTTCACCACATTTATCTGAAATGTCCACAGTTCAGAAGTTAATTATGATGCAGTCCATTGAAATGCTTTGTGACAATTGAACATTAGGTACAGCCCAGAACATTATGTGTAGCTTGTCACATTGTGAGTGACTCAGAATATTAGGGGTAGTCTAGAACATTAGGTATAGCCCAGTTCATTAGGTGTAGCCCAGAACATTAGGGGTAGTCCAGAACACTAGGCATGGTCAATGCCCAGCAAAAGCCCTTAAAAAGTAGCACTTTTTCCAGGGGAGATTTATAAGAACGATCGCAGGAATGAGTGGGTTAACATATGATGAGCGTTTGACGGCACTGGGCTTGTACTCGCTGGAGTTTAGAAAGGTGAAGGGGGGACTTCATTGAAACTCATCGAATAGGGAGAGGCCTGCATAGAGTGGGGTATGCAAAGATTGGGGAAGGGGGGTGGGGACTCAGTCTACCCCATGACAGAAGGGGGAGTAGTTGTACATTTGACAGCCACAGGGAAGAAGGATCTCCTGTGGCATTCTGTGCTGCATCTTGGTGGAACCAGTCTGATGGTGAAGGTGCACCTCAGGTTGACCAGTGTGTCATGGAGGGGGTGAGCTGTATTGTCCAAGATGCTGTGCAGTTTGAGGAGCATCCTCCCCTCCAAGACCAACCTCCCATGAATCCCAGGATGGAGCCAGCCTTCCTGATGAGTTTGTAAATCCTATTGGCGCCTGTGACCTTCGCCCTGCTGCC
This sequence comes from Leucoraja erinaceus, assembly GCF_028641065.1. Lineage (NCBI taxonomy): Eukaryota > Metazoa > Chordata > Chondrichthyes > Rajiformes > Rajidae > Leucoraja > Leucoraja erinaceus. The sequence goes on from NC_073388.1 coordinate 7,874,923, forward strand.
CCAGCACACGGCAATGAAGAAGATGGCACTGACTACCATCGATTGGGAAAATATCTGCAGCATCTTACTGCAGATGTTGAAGGAACGGGGCCTTCTCAAAGTGTACAGCCGGTTCTGTCCCTTCTTGTACACGGCCTCAGTGTTCCTGGACCAGTCCAGTTTACTGTCCAGGTACACTCCAAGGGTTATGTACTCCCTGGCAAACTGCACATCCACACCATTGATGGAGACAAGGGACAGGACTGTTCCTCTCCTCCTAAAAAATGTGGAGAGGATGTTTCCACTAGTGGGAGAGTCTAGGACCAGAGATTTTAGCCTCCGAATAAAATGACGTTCCTTTGGGAAAGAGAAGAGGAGGAATTTCTTTAGTCAGCAAGTGGTGAATCAGTGGAATTGATTGCCACAGACAGCTGTGGTGGCCAGCAGTGGATATCTTTAAGGGAGAGATAGATAGATTCTTCATAGGTATGGGTGTCAGGGGTTATGGGGAGAAGGCAGGAGACTGGGATTGAGAGGGAAAGATAGATCAGCCATGATTGAACGGTGGAGTATAACTTGATGGGCCGAATGGCCTAATTCGGCACCTATCACTTGTGAACATGTATTTTTGAACACCACAACAGCTAATAGAACCCACCTATCATTTCTCCCCATCATCCATCTTCTTTAACATGCACCACCCACCGACCTCATCATCCCCACCCCCATCCCACAGATCCCAGTATCTGATCCAGTCTGAAGAAGGGTCTTGACCCGAAGCGTGACCCATTCCTTCTCTCCAGAGATGCTGCCTGTCCCGCTGAGTTACTCCAGCTTTATGTGTTTATCTTTTAACTGATGTAAAATGGAATGGAAAACCCAAAGGACGTTTGGTGAAGCAAACAAAGCTAAATTAGTTTTTAGTTTCTTTATTTAGTTTTAGTTTAAAGATGCAGCACGGAAACAGGCCCTTCGGCCCACCAAGTCCATGCCGACCAGTGATCCCGCATGTATCCCTGCCAACCAGCGATCAACACTATCCTACACACACTAGGGACAATTTAACATTTATACAAAGCCAATTAACCTACAAACCTGTTCGTCTTTGGAGTGTGGGGGGAAACCGAAGATCGTGGAGAAAACTGAGGGCATCTATGTTAGAGTTGCTGCCTTACAGTGCTTGCAGCACCGGAGACCCGGGTTCGATCTCGACTATGGAGTACGGAGTTTGCACGATTTCCCCCTGACCGAGTGGGTTTGCTCTGAGATCTTTGGTTTCCTCCCACACTCCAAAGACATACAAGTTTGTAGGTTAATTGGATTGGTATATCTGCAAACTGTCCCTAGTGTGTGCAGGATAGAGTTAATGTGCTGGGATCGCTGGTTGGCGCGGACTCGGTGGGCCGAAGGGCCTGTTTCCGCGCTGTATCTCTAAACTAAACTAAAGTAAAAACCCACGTATGTCACGGGGAGAACATCCAAACTCCGTCCAGACAGCACCCGTAGTCAGGATCGAACCGGGGACTGTGGCGCTGTGAGGCAGCAACTCTACCGCTGCGCCACCGTAGCTGGCAGCAACCATGCTGCATCCACTTCAGTTATTTCTCACACTTATTCCAAGCTTAACTGAGACCTGTTACTCTTTTTTGATTTGCTTCATGAAAATTGATTATCTTTTAGTGGCTATGATCATAAATAGCCCTAAGTGATCAAGCAGGAATATAGTCGGCACTTACAATTAACCCATGAACGACCTTTTAGGTCATTTCTTACCACATTTACTGCTGATCTGCTTCCTCTCATTTTCAACCACAGATTCGACAAATCATTGTGACAAGAATTTCTATTTTGATGATCAAGCATTATGTTGGTTTTAACCTTGACTACACTATCTCGGCAATAAATCTTTAATAACTTCCAGGTAGAGGCAAAGATTCAACGAACATGATCCTTGCCAATGCATTGCATCCCTGAAGAAAAAAATGTTTCTTGTTTATTAAAATTTAATGTGGAGTTCCGTAAACAGAAGGCTCCGTTTATGCCTTGTAAATCCGTCTATGGCATTGAATATGAGATGGCCGTCCTGCCTTTTAGTTTAGTTTAGGGATACACCGCAGAAACGGGCCCTTCGGCCCACCGAGTCCGCGCCGACCAGCGATCCCCGCACACTAACGCTATCCCACACACACTTGGGACAAGTTGCCATTTTACTGAAGCCAATTAATCTACAAACCTGCACGTCCTTGGAGCGTGGGAGGAAACCGGAGCTCCCGGAGAAAACCCACGCAGGCCACGGGGAGAACGTGCAAACTCCGTACAGACAAACACCCGTAGTCAGGATCGAACCTACCGCTGCGCCACCGTACGTTTCCTTACTTGGCATGGACACCAGCAATTTTCCAGCTCAATGTACGCCTCCTAGAATCACTGCATTTGAGAGTTTTATTAATTGTACTCTTTCCTCTAGTCTTGTATTTAAAACATGTTTCTTTATAAGATCTTCGGTGTTTGTTGATTTTAAAGTTCAGGTCTTCAGTCCTTGCTTACGGGTATCTAAGGCAATTCATAGAACATGCTTTGAATTCTTCCCCATTTTCCGTTACCGTGGAAACAGTAAAGGATTGAATTCTGTATCTCCTTAGTTTATGTATCTCAATTGAATTTACAGTTGAACTCGCCGTTTTATAATGAAGTGTCGACGTCATTATTGCCTCCTTGCCTGAAGACCATCAATTAGAGTTCATATTTTGTCTTTTTTTTAATTTAAGGTCGTTCCATTCATATCATTTTAAATATAAGTGGATTCCCACAGATGTTGGTGGAGGCAGTCTGGTCTGAGTGAACTGTGCAACAGGACCATTGCGATGGATGGGTTTAATTTAATATTCCTAGATTGTCTTTGATGCTGTTATACTACCGGTGAAACGCAGGGCCAGTATTAAATTATCAATGCATCTGCTCTTCATCATCAGTTCTGTAGCCAGGAATCACAAAGGCCACTTGGGATCGCCACAGGAACAAGAGTTTGGAATATATCCCCGAAATATGAAGGGGCGGCACAGTGGCGCAGCGGAAGAGTTGCTGCCTCACAGCGCCAGAGATCCAGGTTCGATCCTGACTGCGGGTGCTCTCTGTATGGAGTTTGTATGTTCTCCCTGTGACTGCATGGGTTTTCTCCAGTTTCCTCCCACACTCTAAAGACGTACAGGTTTTTAGATTAATTGACATTGGTAAAATTGTAAATTGTACCTAGTGTGTAGGTTAGTGCTGGTCAAAGTCAAAGTCAATTTTATTCATCACATGCACCCTAAGGTGCAGTGAAATGAATTTGCCAGCAGCGAAACACTTAAAAACAACACAATAAAATTTAAGACAAACATCCACCACAGCATTCTTCACTGCGGTGGAAGGCAACAAAATTCAGTCAGTCCTCCTCCTTTGTTCATCCGTGGTCGGGGCCATAAATCCCTCCATATTTGCCGCTAAGGATGGCCCGATGTACAGGCCCTCTCGTTGGGAAGATCAAAACTCCACCGTCGGGACACCCCGTGGCTTGGAGGTCCCAGATCGACACTTTCCTATCGTAGACCACGGTTTCAGGATATTATAGGCTGTTATAGTTTGGAGCTCTTCTCTGGTGATCCCTGGCAAGGGATCCCATGCTCTGGATGGTAAATCCACTCCACGCCCGTGGCTAGAAGCTCCACGGACCACAGCCCTCACGGTGCCAAAGTCATCAGGCCAGCGATCGGAGCACTCCTCTCTGGTGACCCCGGGCAAGGGTTCGCCCGCTCTGCGATGGAAATGTCCGCGCTGCGCCTGCTGCTGATGCTCCGGGCCCGACTCTGGGAAAGGCCGCTCCAATCCATGCTGTTAGGCCGCAAGGGAGGCGACATGGGAAAAGTCGCCTCTCCGTGGAGGAGGCGACCAAAAACGGTTTCCCCCTTTCCCCACCCCACCACCCCCCACAGAAGACACACCAAGAAACACCCAAACTATCACACACCACAAAAAACAAAAAAAGGCAAAATAACAAACACACTGCTGGCAGGGCAGCCGACTCGCAGCGCCCCCACCGACGCGTGGACTCGGTGGGCCGAAGGGCCTGTTTCTGCACTGTATCTCTAAAGTCTAAAATAAAGTCTTCACAGCATTTAAAAAAATATTCAGAAAATCTTTACCGAGTCTTTTGTTTTATTTATTGTTTTGGAGAATTAATTAATCTTTAGTATGCATAAATGAGCAATTAGCTTGCTAAAAACTGCTGATGTAAAGGAAATATGTAGTCATGCTAAGAATTAGTTTGTTAAATTGATGCCTAGAATGAAGAAACCATTGCACTATTCTAACTACCAATGTTTTGGGAACCCTGGCTGGTAGGGACTTTACGGTGTCTCCAGGAAATGTATATCCACGCCGTTAGATCCACAGAAAACTCAACGGGACAGGCAACATCTCTGTAGAGAAGGAATGGGTCACATTTCGGGTCAAGACCCTTCTGCAGATTGAGAGTCAGGGGAGAGGGAGTGTAGAGATATGGAATGATAAGGTGAGAAATAGACAGATCAAAGCAGACGATGATAAGGAATATATGGAATTGTTCATTGTTGGCTGAGGGGAAGGTGACAAGGTGGCACGCAATCAGTAAAATTAACTAGTCAGAGAACTTGGATGGACAGTGCATGCCTCCTTGTCACCTTCCCCTCAGCCAACGATGAACCTTTCAACATATTCCAATATTGCATTTTGTGTCTATCCTCAGAGTAAACCAGCATCTGTATTCATTCCCAATCCGACCTCTCTGTCCTGGGTCTCCTCCACTGCCAGAGTGAGCAACAGCGGAAATTGGAGGAACAGCACCTCATATTCCGACTGGGGACCTTGTGTCTGGATGGCATTAACATTGACTTCTCCCAATTTTGCTAGCCCTTGCTGTCTCCTCCCCTTCCTTAACCCTCGAGCTGTCTCCTCCCACCCTCCTATCCGCCCGCCCTCGGGCTCCTCCTCCTCCCCTTTTCCTTCCTTCTTCCCCCCCCCCCCCCCCCCCACCCCCCATCAGTCTGAAGAAGGGTTTTGGCCCGAAACGTTGCCTATTTCCTTCGCTCCATAGATGCTGCTGCACCCGCTGAGTTTATCCAGTCATTTTGTGTACCTTCGATCTTCCAGCATCTGCAGTTCCCTCTTGAACACTCTGTATTTCCATCCTACACATTCTACGGAATTCCTTCGGTTGCACTGAAGGCTTTGTTTTTTATTTGCACTTGTTTTACGGTTATTAATTTATAGATTTTTTATTAATGATATATATCTTCTCCATATTTATTATGTTTACAGGCATGTAATGGTTGCATTGTTCTGTTGTCAGTACATAGGACAATTAAACTCAAATACGGCACAAAGTGCTGGTGTTACTCAATGGGTCAGGCAGCTTCTCCGGAGAACATGGATGGGCAACATTTCGGGTAGGGATCATTCTTTGGACTGATTGTAGAGGGGGCTGGGCAGGGAAAGAAACCTGGATGGGAGGAAGGGAAGGACATAGCATATCAGGGTCTGTGATATACGACCCACACCCATTTGCGGCTTCTCTCCTCTCCGTTTATAAGGAACAGCCGCGCAGTGGTAGAGTTGCTGCCTCACATTGCCAGAAACCCAGGTTCGACCCTAACTACGGGTGCTTGTCTGTATGGAGCTTTGTACATTCTCCCAGTGACCTGCGTGGGTTTTCTCCGCGTGCTCTGGTTTCCTCCCACACTCCAAAGCCGTACAGGTTTGTAGGTTAATTGGCTGTTTATCAATGTAAAATTGTCCCTAGTGTGTGTAGGGTAGTGTTAATGTGCGGCGATCACTGGTCGGCGCGGACTCGGTGGGCCGGCAGGACTGTTTCCGCGCTGTATCTCTAAAGACTGAAGAGTGAGGCCATTTCAGTCCATCAGGCTAATGCTAGTTTACAAAATCAAAAAACATTGACCGTTCATTTTCACTGTAAGTTCAATTCAGTTCAGTTTAGTTTATTGTCACGTGTACCGAGGTACAGTGAAAAGCTTTTGTTGTGTGCTGACCAGTTAGCAGAAAGACAATACATGTTTGCAATCGATCCATTTACAGTGTATAGATGCATGGTAAGGGAATAACGTTTAGTGCAAGGTAAAGCCAGCAAAATCCGATCAGGGTCGGGTAGTCCGAGGGTCATCAAAGAGGTAGATCAAGAGTCAAGAGTCAAGAGTCAATTTAATTGTCATTTGGACCCCTGGAGGTCCAAACGAAATGCCGTTTCTGCAGCCATACTTTACACACAAATAGACCCCAGACACAACATAATTACATTTTACATAAACATCCATCACATAGCTGTGATGGAAGGCCAAAAAAACTTATCTCTCCACTGCACTCTCTCCCCCCCCCCGATGTCAGAGTCAAAGTCAAAGCCCCCGGCTGGCGATGGCGATTGTCCCGCGGCCATTAAAGCCACGCCGGGTGGTGCGAGGTCGCACACTGGGTCTTGGTGTTGGAGCCCCCGGTGTGCGCTCGCAAAGTCCCGCGGCCATTCCAGCCGCGCGGGGCAGTGGTGTCAGGCCCCGCTCCAGGAGCTCTTCAACCCCGCAACACGGGCGGGAGAATTCGCCGTTGCAGGAGCCCCGAAAAGCGGTCTCCCTCCAGGGATCCGCGGGCTCCCGGTGCCGCCGTCCGCAGACCCGCAGTAGCAGCCTCCGACTCAGCAGCAGCAGCGGCATCGGCAGCAGCAGCAGCAGCAGCGGCAGCAGCAGCAGCAGCGCTCCTCCACCGCTCCACCCGCTCCGGTCTCGGCCAGCTCCGCGACGGCAACGGTGAGTCGGCACCAGAGTCCCGGCTTCTTCCCGTTGGAGGCCGCTCCTTGTTGCGGCCTCAACGACACCTGAGACCCGACGAGAAAAGGTCGGGTCTCCAATGCAGGGAGAGATTCAAAAGTTTCCCCCCCCCCCCTCCCCCCCCCCCCCCCCCCCCCCCACACACACACCCCAACATAAAATAACAAAAACTACATAAAAACACAGACAAAAATAATAAAAACGCGGACAGGCTGCAGAGGCCGCTGCTGGCCAGAGCCGCGCCGCCTACCGGAGTAGATAGTAGTTCAGCACTGCTCTCTGGTTGTGGTAGGGTGATTGGTGATTGTAAACTAAAAGACTTAATCTAAAAAGCAGCAAGTTAAAGTAGAAACTATGGCCTGTTTTAATCATATTCACCAGCCTTTGTATTGTAGTGTTGTAACAATGTTATTCCCAACACTCAAGCCACTGCTATATAGTGTTTCCAGTGATTGTCTGAGGTTTGAAGAGCCTGCTGGCATTAACAGTGGAGTATCACATGTGAGGAACGATATCTGGACTGACTAAACAGCGGGTACCCAATGCCTAAGGAAAATATCACTCCATTAGTTAGCATCTCCAGAAGAGAAGAGAAAAAAATCTCACAGCGGTAAATATCATGCATGTGGTTGAGCAGAAAAATATAATGATTTCTCGTCCTGCATTTAGTATCGTGTGTGACTTTAAAGATCACAACTGCAGAAAATCAAAGCCCAGCATCCAACTGGGATGCACAACAGATACTCGTCTAAATGTACAGTACATCAAAGTCCACAATAAGTCTGCCAGCCACACATGGTTTAATCTATCACACTTCTATCAACTTTTACATAAAGGAGTGATGTCTTATTTTAATAACAAGGCAAAGTTCCCTTTGCTGCCTGACAGCGCCAGAGAGACCCGGGTTCTATCTTGACTGCGGGTGCTGTCTGTGCGGAGTTTGCACGTTCTCACCGTGACCTCCGTGGGTTTTCTACGAGATCTTTTCGAGAGAGAGTTAGATTTAGCTCTTAGGGCTAAAGGAATCAAGGGATGTGGAGAAAAAGCAGGAGCAGGGTACTGATTTTAGATGTTTAAGAAGGAACTGCAGATGCTGGAAAATCGAAGGTACACAAAAATGCGGGAGAAACTCAGCGGGTGCAGCAGCATCTATGGAGCGAAGGAAATAGGCAACGTTTCGGGCCGAAACCCTTCTTCAGACCTACAAACCTGCACATCTTTGGAGTGTGGGAGGAAACCGAAGATCTTGGAGAAAACCCATGTGGTTTCGGCCCGAAACGTTGCCTATTTCCTTCGTTCCATAGATGCTGCTGCACCCGCTGAGTTTCTCCAGCATTTTTGTGTACCTACTGATTTTAGATGATCAGCCATGATCATATTGAATGGCGGCGCTGGGTGGAATGGCCTACTCCTGCACCTATTTTGCTGTTTCTATATTTCTATGTTTCTATCTTCGGTTTACTCCCATCCTCTCCAGGTTTGTAGGTTAATTGGCTTGGTATAAATGTAAGTTGTCCCGAGTATGTTTACGATAGTGTTGGTGTGCGGGGATCGCTGGGTGGTGCGGACTCGGTGGGCCGAAGGACCTGTTTCCATGTTGTATCCCTAAACTAATCTAAACTAAACAATAATCTCACACAGACCTCTCAATTATCCCAGAATTCAGGACAATAGTTACACGGAGAACATCACGATTTGAGGCTTTAGACTGTAAAGATGCAGCACAGAATTGGGCCCTTCAGCCCAGCAAGTCCTCGCTGATCAGCGATCCCCATACACTAACGCTATTCTACACACTAGGGACAATTTACAATTTTACTGAGGCCAATTAACCTAGAAACATGTACATTTTTAGAGTGAGGGAGGAAACCGGAGCACCCAGCGAAAACCCACGCACGCATGGGGAGAACATACAAAATCTGTACAGACAGCACCCCTAGTCGGGATCGAACACGGGTCTCTGGCGCTGAAAGCGTTGTAAAGCAGCAAATCTACCGCTGCACCATCGTGCTGGTATATACTGATGATAGACGGAAAGTGCTGGAGTAATTCAGTGGGTCAGGCAGCATCTATGGAGAAAAAAGATGGGTGACGTTTCAGGTCGAGACCTTTCTTCAGCCTGTGGTAAAGTAAAGGTCACATCAGCATGACTTGATGGGCCGAATGGCAATTTTACTTCGGAGTCACGTGAGTGACTACGTGAAGAACCCGCTCAGTGCGCAGGCGCGGCATTACGCCAGCAGCGCAACAGCGGCGGCAGCTGGAGTCAGGCTCTCCAGCTGCAGGATAAAACGCGACCGTTTCAGGTAAGTGTTTTGAATAGGAGAAGGAGAATTGCGAGTATGGCTTCAAGGCAAAAGCGACTCGCTAAGAAAGCTGCCCCCTGCCCGACTCCTCCAGAGGAGGGTTCTATATCAGGGCGGCAGCCACAGGCGGCAGGACCGCTCTTTGAGCGCTCCCCAACTCCCGAAACCGAGCCTACCCCTGTGCCGCCAATTTCAGAACCGCGGACAGGGAGGAAGTCAACTAAAAAGACGAATCGGCCGGTTATCTCCGACTCGTCGGAGGAGGAGCAAATGTCTCAGCCTAAAAAGAGGAGAGGCAGCCGCCTGAGCTGTATAAAACAGCTCCTGGAGCAAATGCTCAACCAAGAGATGCAACAAAAGCGATCTCACGGAGGTAGGGCATCTGCCTCCTCCACAGTATCTACAGTACCCCCCTGCTCCCTCTTTGAGGCTAGCAAGGGTGACATGGGCTGGGCTGGTCTACAACAAGGGCAGGCGGACGAGTGCAGGAGTATGCCAGGGGAGCAGGATCATGAAGAGCTGCTGGGTGTCGTGGGCCGCTATGCGGCACCTCCACGCGCAGGAAGAACTCTGGAACCCAAGATGGCAGCCAGTATCAACCATCTCTCCAACAAAGCCCTGCAGGAGAAGGTCCTTCTAGAAGCTTTAGAAGAGTACACAGCGCCAGAGAATTGTGAGGCACTAAAAGTAAAGAGTGTCAACGGTCAAATCTGGAGGCAGCTGGGTCAGCAGATTCGCAGTCAAGAGCTTAAAATGCAGCGAATTTTGAAGCTCCTAACATCGGCAATCACCGCCTTTGCTCGTTCCACGGAACATACCAACATGACCACCTGCCAACAGGAGTATTAGCACTAATGTGCAATACACAATATGAGATCAACAATCTAAGGCGGGACAATATAAGACCTGCCCTCAACCCCAAATATGCGGGGCTATGCAAAACCCCTGCAGTGGAAACAGAGGCATTGCTGTTTGGGAGTGACCTGACAAAAAGATTAAAAGACATAGAAGAGGCAGCTAAACCTGTGGGCCTCATGAGGGCAGGCCCGGGAATGAGCAGAACATCTCATCCGACACCCAGCTGGCAGCACCCCTCGGCATCCACCAGCCGATACCCACATCCAAGGACTGGTGAAAGCTCGGGGACCGCTGCTTATTACCCCCAAAGGTCTTTTAGACATGGGCCCAGAGCGTGACCCCAGGGAAAATGCGCCGCCCCCGACAGCACTAGCATACCAACAATACAGAGCCTACAAGAAAAAACAACAGAAGAAACAACAATAAACATGGAGGTAGGTGTGGCTGGTTTCTGCCAGCATACACAGAATAAGGGTGCTCTACTAACTGGGTGGCGATTACACTTGTTTTTAAAAAAAGCATGGGGTACTGTCACAAATAACAAATATATACTCAACAGTATTAGTGGATACAAAATTGAATTTAAATCGGGCATATTACCGCCAGTTCAGCATGCGCCCCAAAGGGTATTTTTTTTCTCCCTCTGAAGAAAGAGAAACGAGAAGGACAAGCTGAACTAGAAAGGCTCATTGTAAAAGGGATCATTGAAAAGACCAAACATGAACCATTGGAAGTTGTATCAAATATATTTACTAAAACTAAATAAGATGGTGGATGTCGCATCATCATTGACCTAACATCACTAAATAAATCTGTTGAGTATATACACTTAATATGGAGACATTTGTCACTGCCAGACAACTGATCTCCAAAGGATACGTATGGGAAGATGCTTACTATCTTATACCCATACACAACGATCATTGCAGATACCTAAAATTCATCTGGATGGGGCAACTATGAGAGTATAGAGCTTTGCCCAATGGTCTAACCTCAGCCCCTAGACTTTGCAAATATACTAAAAGTAGCCATGAAAATATTAAGAGAACAAAAGCATATAGACATGGCATATTTGGGTGGCCAGAGTAATTGGGATGATCATAGCAGCTATTCCAGCTACACAATTCGGACCTTTGCACTATCAAAATCTTCAAAGAGCAAAGGTACATGCACTACAACGATGTTCGGGTCATTATGACCGAATCATGAATTTACCCACTGAAGCTATATCAGAACTACAGTGGTGGGCAGACTATGTTTGGCACAGTTTCAGCCTCAATATCATCACCAACCCTAATTTGGTTATTAAATCAGATGCTAGTGCTTTAGGCTGGGGAGCAACTAACTCCATATCCAGCACAGGTGACAGATGGATTAATTTAGAATCATTATTATTACACACACTGGGCATCAACTATTTGGAAATGTTGGCCGCCTATTACGGGTTAAAAGCATATGCAGCTAAAAATGCAGCACGTGCATGTTAGGTTACAGATTGACAATACTACGGTGGTGGTTTACGTTAACCACATGGGCGCCATAAAATCATTATCATGCGACAATTGGTCAATGCAATCTGGCTATGGTGTGTCAAAAGACATATTTGGCTATCAGCTGCCTAACTACCAGATAAACTAAATACAGTGGCAGACACCAGGTCACGAAAATTCAATGATAACATCGAATGGATGTTAGAACCAAAAATCTTTGCTAAAATTATTAAGCAATATGGAACGCCAGATATTGATTTGTTTGCATCTAGACTGAATCACCAGTTACCTATGTATGTGGCTTGGGAACCAGACCAGAGGCAGCAGCGGTAGATGCATTCACGCTGGATTGGGGAAATTTCTTCTTCTATGCTTTCCCTCCCTTCTGCCTCATCAGTCGGGTACTTCGAAATATTCAGAGTGATTCTGCTTCTGGAATTTTGATTGTGCCCGACTGGCCTACCCAACCATGGTTCCCAGTCCTTCACAACATGGTGGTCGAGTCACCTATCGGGTTCCTAAGCAACCCACAGCTTTGACCAGGGACTGGGGTTATCAGAAAGAACCATCACCACCATGTCGGCAGCCCTGCGAACATACACCAAGAAGCAGTACCTGACCTACATCAAAAAATGGGAAAATACTGCCAGGACGCAGGGACAACATACGAAACTTCTACAATCACCGACGTGTTGGAGTTCCTGGCCCAACCACACCATGATGAAAAGATGAGCTACAGTGCCGTAAATTCAGCACGAAGCGCCCTGTCTGCTTATCTAAAACCAGCAGGACAGCAGAGCATAGGATCCCATCCACTGGGGATAAAACTTATGAAGGACATTTACAACAACAAGCCCCAAAACCCAGGTATACCCATGTATGGGATATCAGTGTGGTATTATCATATCTCAGAGGATGGCCACCAGCTAGATCCCTCAGTCTTGAGCAGTCTACGTTAAAAAAGCTCATGCTCATGGCTCTCGTATCCGCTCAAAGGGTCCAGTCACTCCACAAACTACGACTGGATAACATGGTGATCACCCCAGACCGCATCACGTTTATCATTCTAGGTCTGGTTAAAACAAAGCAGGCCAGGAACGCCCAATTCACTGGTGGTATTCCGGGCTACCCACCAGAGCCAAGGTTGAATGTGGTGACCCATCTCCAACAATATATAGACACAACCCACAAACTCAGAGGGAGTAAAAAAGCCTTATGGGTCAGCCACAAAAGACCTCATGGTCGGGTAACAAGCCGAGCCATTTCACGGTGGCTAAAACAGGTGCTGAAAGCTGCTGGAATCAACACTAACATTTTAAAATCCCATTCCACCAGGGCAGCATCTACATCAGCGGCTGAGCGAATGGACGTTCCGATTGACCACATCCTAAATACGGCAGGATGGTCGAGGGAATCGACATTCCAAAACTTTTATAACAAACCGCTGATGAAGCCAGACCTGTTTGCAGAGAGACTTATACAAACTGCAAATCTTTAATTTAAGCCCGGGGGAGCATTTAATTTTTGTTATTGTTAATAAATACCTTTCTGTTTTTTTGAACAAACAGATTCTTTGGTTAATTATGATAACACTTCCTCCCTCAAGAACTTCGGCAGTGAGTAAAATAAAACTGTTACACGGTTTGAAATCACAGACCTTTGAAGTCTTCACGTAGTCACTCACGTGACTCCGAAGTAAAATAGTAAGATTAAACGAGTACTTACCAGTACGAAGTTTGATCTGTATTTTATGAGGAGTTACGATGAGGGATTACGTGCCCTCTGCTCCCACCCTCATTATATAGATCAAACTAGTAAACTGATGTCTCCTTAATCTTTGCTATGTTTACTTCCTATATTGTGTCTATCTGTGATTCCACACCGCTGCTTGGAAGTATGCCGCGCCTGCGCACTGAGCGGGTTCTTCACGTAATCCCTCATCGTAACTCCTCATAAAATACAGATCAAACTTCGTACTGGTAAGTACTCGTTTAATCTTACTATTCTACTCCATTTGTTTATGAGCTTGTGAACTTATCCCACTTTTTCATCCACTCCCTACACACTAGGAGGCTTGTACTCTCAACTGAAGGAAGGTCGGCAAGCCCCTGACGGCTCAAAGAAACGCTTCAAGGACAACATCAAAAACCAGTCTGAAGAAATCCCACATCACATCGAGCAATTGGGAGCACATTGCACTGGACAGGTGTACCTGGAGGAAACCCGTGCAGGAAGGAGCTGGACGTCATTTTGTGCCCCATATAGAAACATAGAATATAGGTGCAGGAGGAGGCCATTCGACCCTTCGAACCACGCCGCCATTCATTGTGATCATGGCTGATCATCCCCTATCAATAACCCGTGCCTGCCTTCTCCCCATATCCCTTGACTCCACTAGCCCCTAGAGCTCTATCTAACTCTCTCTTAAATCCATCCAGTGATTTGGCCTCCACTGCCCTCTGTGGCAGGGAATTCCATAAATTCACAACTCTCTGGGAGAAAAAGTTTTTTATCACCTCAGTTTTAAATGACCTCCCCTTTATTCTAAGACTGTGGCCCCTGGTTCTGGACTCGCCCAACATTGGGAACATTTTTCCTGCATCTAGCTTGTCCAGTCCTTTTATAATTTGATATGTTTCTATAAGATTATCCCCCTCATCCTTCTAAACTCCAATGAATCTTTCCTCATATGACAGTCCCGCCATCCCAGGGATCAATCTCATGAACCTACGCTGCACTGCCTCAATCACAAGGATGTCCTTCCTCAAATTAGGAGACCAAAACTGCACACAATTCTCCAGATGTGGTCTCACCAGAGCCCTATACAACTGCAGAAGGAGCTCTTTACTCCTATACTGAAATCCTCTTGTTATGAAGGCCAACATTCCATTAGAAGGCCAATTAACCCACAAAACAGCGGGTCTTTGAGATGTGGGAGGAAACCCGAGCACCTGGAGGCAACCCACGTGGTCACAGGTAGAACGCATAACGTGTGCAGGGCCAAACCTCGGGCGCTTGTGAGGCAGCAACACTACCAGCTGCGCCACTCCCCCGCCCAAGCCTTTTTGTTTCTTCAAATCTTTTTCTGTTCACAGAATCGACCATAACCAACTTTACAAAATGTCTTGATGCCCCAAGCCGCAATCTATTCTTACACGATGAAAATGCAAAGAACGAGGGCCATGCGACGGAAAGTCATGCTCTGCCTTTGCAAGTAAAGGTCACATCAGCATTAACTGGCCCTGGGTTAGATTAATTTCAAATACATTCTCAACATCCAGAAATCCATGTCATGTTATGTGTCAGTCCCTGCAGTTTTGTTAGAGCCTGTTTCTCTGGGTTAATACCACCACAATAACAGTTTAACCGTGGGTTCCAACAAAGTAAACAAGTCGTGGAGTTTTTGTTATACATATTATATGTTTAAAGCTGCCACAGCCAGACATAAAAACGAGTAGTAGCTCTGGTCAATAACCGAAAATCTGTAGCCTCCTTTTGCTCTGGTATTTTATTTAATTCACATGTTTAATCGATAATGTTTTATTATTAATGTTTAATGTCTTATGTGTCATTCCTAATTGTCGCTCTATGTCATGTTGTCACTTGCGGGCGGAGCACCAAGGCAAATTCCTTGTATGTGAATATACTTGGCCAATAAACTTATTCATTCATTCATACTGTAAGACCTTTAGTAAGTACAATTGTGTCTATTAAATGAAAGCAGACATAGACACATAGAATATAGGTGCAGGAGGAGGCCATTCGGCCATTCGGCCCTTCGAGCCAGCACCGCCATTCAATATGGTCATGGCTGATCATCCAAAATCAGTACCCCGTTCCTGGTTTTTCCCCATATCCCTTGATTCAGTTCGCCCCAAGAGGTAAATCTAACTCTCTCTTGAAAACATCCAGCGAATTGGCCTCCACTGCCTTCTGTGGCAGAGAATTCCACAGATTCACAACTCTTCTGGGTGAAATCTCACAAGCTCTCATTTTAATTTAATGTAATTTGCCACAGAAAATGACAGCTGCTTTTTTATACCAAAAATAAACACAGAGTGCTGGAGTAACTCAGCGGGTCAGGCAGCATCGCTGGAGAAAATGGATAGGTGACGTTTCGGGTCGGGACCCTTCGAGATCCATTAACCTAATTTTCCTCTAGTCACAGAGTCATACTGTGAAATCAGGCCCTTCAGCTCAACTTGTCCATGCCCCATCTATACTAGTCCCACCTGCCTGCGTTTGGCCCATATCTCGCTAAACCTGCCCTACCCATGTACCTGTCTTATAGAAACTTACAAAATTCTTAAGGGGTTGGACAGGCTAGATGCAGGAAGATTGTTCCCGATGTTAGGGAAGTCCAGGACAAGGGGTCACAGCTTAGGGATAAGGGGGAAATCCTTTAAAACCGAGATGAGAAGAACTTTTTTCACACAGAGAGTGGTGAATCTCTGGAACTCTCTGCCACAGAGGGTAGTTGAGGCCAGTTCATTGGCTATATTTAAGAGGGAGTTAGATGTGGCCCTTGTGGCTAAGGGGATCAGGCGGTATGGAGAGAGGCAGGTACGGGATACTGAGTTGGATGATCAGCCATGATCATATTGAATGGCGGTGCAGGCTCGAAGGGCCGAATGGCCTACTCCTGTACCTAATTTCTATGTTTCTATGTTAAAAGATTTACTTATCTGTCTAAATGTTGCCCAAGGTGTAGGAAGAAACTGCAGATGCTGGTTTAAACCTAAGATAGACACAAAATGATGGAGTAACTCGGCGGGACAGGCAGAGTCTCTGGAGACAAGGAATGGATGAAATCTGAAGAAGGGTGTCGTTCCGAAACGTCACCCATTCCTTCTCTCCAGAGATGCTGTCTGTCCCGCTGAGTTACTCCAGCATTTTGTGTATGTCTAAATGTTGCCTAATGTCTAAATCTAAATACTTCCTTTCCAGCCTAATTTGTTCCTACAGATTAAAACGTACATTTTTATTAATCTTAATAACAGAAAACGCATTAAAACAGCATAGGTTATTTGTAATATCTTTATTAAACCCATTTTGGGAGTAATAACAAGTAATGGAGTGATTCAACACAGAAACAAACTCATGTCATGCCAACCACCAAAGCCCTATCTCTCTCTCATGCCTTTGCAATTCCAGTGCTCACTTCAACACTCCTTGCAATAACTGCATCTGACTGCATCAGTCTGATGATGGGTCGCAACCCGAAATGTCACCCATTCCTTCTCCCCTGAGATGCTGCCTGTCCCACTGAGCTCCTCCAGCATTCTTCCGTCTGAAGAAGGGTCTCGACCCGAAAACGTCACCCATTCCTTCTCTCCAGAGATGCTGCCTGTCCCGCTGAGTTACTCCAGCATTTGGTGTGTCTATTGTTTGCATCTACCAATACTTACAACACTTTCCCAACAGGAAAGATAACATTTTAAATTAAACCATTTGTTTTCAAACTGTTTCGGGACATTTTAAAGAGTTTGCCAGGCAAAAGGCAAGTTGGGCCAAAGGGCCGGTTCCCACCCTGTATGATGCTATGACTCTTTGATTCTATGGACCATTGTGGAACTAAATTCATCAGTTCGGGTGATTCACAGAGGAAGAGGACTTAACTTTTTGATGCCTTTCCCCACAGTGGAAAATGTTGATTCTGTTGTGGGGGGACGTTCATGTTGAATTCTATAATGTGTTGTGTCATTTTTTCTTATTTTTAATTTTTTCTATGGATGTACGGAAACTTAATTATTTATTTTATGTAAAGCACTTTGGTTTCAATGCGAGTTGATTTAAACGTGCTATATAAATAAAATACTTACTTACTTACTTACTTACTTACTTACTTACTTACTTACTTTACTTACTAGTTGTATGTAAAGGGCCTGTCCCACTTTCATGACCTAATTCACGACTTCTGCCGAGTTTGCCCTTGACTCATACTCGCAGCATGATTGGCACGAGGTCGTAGGAGGTCGTAGGGGGTCGTAGGTAGGTCGTATGTAGGTCGTGATGCTAGTCGTAGGTACGCGTGGCATCAAGTAGGTCGGTGCGTTTTTCTAGCCTGATGAAAAATGTCCACGAGTGAAAAAGGTTGTGAATTAGGTTGTGAAAGTGTGACAGGCTCTTAACTTGCCAATTTTCTTACAAACAAAACAAAAGCATCCAAATGTCTCCCCTGTGCTGGTTAAAAGGGCAAGATCATTATATCCTGACGTTCTTAGTATTTTATTTGATTGCAAAGTGGCAGTCATGGGTAGAATGACCTCTCCCTACTAAAGGTCTTTTGCCCCAATCTCTGAATATCATTGATATTTAGAAAAAATTTGAAACGGTTGAAGTAAATTCAAGAGATTAAGAAACGTAAAATTTATAACACTTTATAGCACAGTGGCACGACTAGTGCTGCATCACAGCCACTCGTGAACCAGGTTCGATCCTGGCCTTTGGTGCTGTCTGTGTGGAGTTTGCATGTTCTCCCCGGATGGGTTTCTTCTCGACGCTCCTGTTTCCACCTACATGCAAAAGACATGCAGGGTTTGTAAGAAAACCGCCCTCTGTAAATTGGCCCCAGTGTGTTGGGAGTGGTTGCAAACGTGTTACAACATGGAACTAGTGTGAATGGGCGATCGATGGTTTTCGTTCAGTTCATGGTTAGTGCAGAGATTCAGCATGGAAGCAGGTCCTTCGGCCCACCGAGTCCGCGCCAGCCATCGATCTCCTGTACACTAGCGCTATCCAACATTTTAGGTACAATTTGCAATCTTTACCAGAAGCAATTAGCCTACAAACTTGTATGTCTTTGGAGTGTGGGAGGAAACCGAAGCACCTGGGACAAATCCATGCGGTCATGGGAGAACGTACAAACTCCATACAGACAGCACCCGTAATCAGGATCCCTAGGTCTCTTTGCTGTAAGGCAGCAGCTCTACCGCTGCGCCACTTGCCGACAAAGAAACCCTGCTGCCATTTGACAGTAGTTAATAGATCCATTGGTTAGATATCAGGATGAGCCAAGCCAAATGTGTACCATTAAGATGAAATGATTATACTCTCCTGAAAATAAAAATTTAAATAAGATTCCAATCTCCCATAAAATCAGTCAGAAGAAGGGTCCCATACGGAGTTGTGTGGAAAGAAAAACAACTTTGATGTTTAAGTTCAATGATTTTTCATCATATTTCAAAGACGCACAGGTTTTTATTGGCTTGGTAAAAGTGTAAATTGTCCCTAGTGTGTGTAGCATAGCGTTAGTGTGCGGTGATGGCTGGTCAGCGCGGACTCGGTTGGCCGAAGGGCCTGTTTCCTGCGTTGTATCTCTAAACTAAACTAAATCTGTTCGCACTTGTTCTGAAACGACCCGAAACGTCATCCATTCCTTTTCTCCAGAGATGCTGAGTTACTCCAGCTTTTTTGTGTCGACCTTTTCTTTTATATTTTCATTTATTTTGAAGGCAGAAACAAATAAAAATGTTAATTTATTTTTTTCTAATTGTGTTATTGCCAAAGATTCAAAGCTGTTTCTTCTTCAGGAACATGCAGAGCCCGTCAAACAGATCTCTGCCTCTATTTCGAGATGAAGAGAGAGATCGCTGTGATGCAAGTGACCTTGTCGATTACACACATTTACTCGTTACGCATGTAGACTCTGAAGGCTGGACAATTTGTTCTAGATATTTTGCTTCCTTTAGAAAACAGTTCCTTGCTTATGCTATAAATGGAAGCAATTTCAGCTCCATGAAATGAACCGTCTGTTAGATCAATTAAATCATTAAAATGATTGAATTTTATTCAAATAATGACGAAACTCAGTCGGTTAATGAAGGTTGACCTCTTAGCCAGGATAAACAATGCAGGCTTTTATTCTCCTTGCAATGTGTTTGTCGTAACGATCTTGGAAAAATTGCAATCTGAAAAAAATATTTGCATTTTTTTACAAAGGCATGAATGCTGGCGTAACTCAGCGGGTCAGGCAGCATCCCTGGGGATCATGGGCAGGTGAAGTTTCATGTTGGGATGTTTCTTCGGATTACGGGTGCTGTCTGTACGGAGTTTGTACTTTCTCCCCGTGACCACGTGGGTTTTCTGCGGGTGCTCTGGTTTCCTCCCACATTCCAAAGACTTTTTTTTTTTTTTTTTTTTTAATCTTATTTATATAGCACATTTTTAGTCAACTTGCATTGACCCCAAAGTGCTTCACATAATTACATTACATTTACACACAGGCAAAGGTGGGTGAAGTGTCTTACCCCAAGGACACAACGACAGTATGCACTCCAAGCGGGATTCGAACCGGCTACCTTCCGGTCGCCAGCCGAACACTTAGCCCATTGTGCCATCTGTCGTCCCAGACTTGCAGGTTTGCAAATTAATTGGCTTCTGTAAATTGTTGCTAGTGTGTAGCATAGAACTAGTGTACGGGGATCGCTGGTCGGCGCTGACTCGGCGGGTCGATGGCCCTGTTTCAGTGCTATATCCCTAAACTAAGAAGTCTCCATTTTCCTTACATTTTCGGAGGTCTATTCACTTAACGATTTCTGCTGAGAAAAATGTCAAATTACAACCTTGTCAGAAACTGGCTGGCCAATGGAGTAAAATGATTCCAGCAAGTTTGAGCCATTAAATTCAGATCAATTTCTATCTTCCATTTGTTAGTTTTGGTCAAGGATGCACTGATTGATTGAAAGATACAGAATGAAAACCAGCCCTTCGGCCCACCGAGTCCATGCCGACCATTGATCACCCGTTCACAGTTGTTCTATGTTATCCCACTTTGGCAGCCAGTCCCTACACAAGAGATTAGTGGGCAAAATTAAAGCACAATTGTATTGGGGGTGGGATATTGACATGGATAGAATATTGGTTGGCAGACAGGAAACAAAGAGTAGGGATTAACGAGTCCTTTTCAGAATGGCAGGCAGTGAGTAGTGGGGTACCGTAAGGCCCAGTGCTGGGACCGCAGCTATTTACAATATACATCATGATTTAGATGAAGGAATTAAAAGTAACATTAGCAAATTTGCAGATGACACAAAGCTAGGTGGCAGTGTGAACTGTGAAGAGGATGCTATGAGGCTGCAGGGTGACTTGGACAGGTTGGGTGAGTGGGCAGATGCATGGCAGATGCAGTATAATGGGGATAAATGTGAGGTTATCCACTTTTGTGGCAAGAACAGGAAGGCAGGTTATTATCTGAATGGTGTCAGGTTAGGAAAAGGGGAAGTACAACGAGACCTGGGTGTCCTTGTACATCAGTCACTGAAAATAAGCATGTAGGTACAACAGGCAGTGAAGAAAGCTAATGGCATGTTGGCCTTCATAACGAGAGGAGTTGAGTATAGGAGCAAGGAGGTCCTACTGCAGTTGTACTGGGCCCTGGTGGGAACCACACTTGCAGTATTGGGTGCAGTTTTGGTCCCCTAATTTGAGGAAGGACATTCTTGCTTTGAGGTGGTGCAGCGTAGGTTCACAAGGTTAATTCCCAGGATGTCATATGATGAAAGAATGTAGCGACTGTGCTTGTATTCACTGGACATTACATGGATGAGAGGAGATCATAGAAACATATAAAATTATTAAGGGATTGGACATGCTAGATGCAGGAAACATGTTCCAGATGTTGGGGGAGTCCAGAACCAGGTACACAATTTAAGAATAAAGGGTAGGCCATTTAGAACTAAGATGAGGAAACACTTTTTCACACAGAGAGTTGTGAATTTGTGGAATTCTGTGTCACAGGAGGCAGTGGATCACATTCACTGGATGCATTCAAAAGATAATTAGATAGAGCTCTTAGAACTAGCGGAATCAAGGAATGTGGGGAGGCAGAAACGGGGTACTGATTGTGGATGATCAGCCATGATCACATTGAATGGTGATGCTGTCTCGAAGGGCCGAATGGCCTACTCCTGCACTTCTTTTCTATGTTTTTATGTTTCTGCGCTGTATCTCTAAACTAAACCTATGACAAGTGTGTGCCTCAGGGTTTGGTGCTGGGCCTGTCACAGCTTGTCATCGATATCAATGATTTGGATGAGGACGTACATGGCAGGATTAGCAGGTTTGCTGATGATATAAAAGTGGGTGGTTTTGCAGATAGTGAAGATGGTTGTGAAAAATTGCAGCAAGATCTTGATCGATTGGCCAGGTGGGCTGAGGAATGGTTGATGGAATTTAATACAGAGAAATGTGAGGTGTTATATTTTGGGAAGTCTAACATAGGCAAGACCTACACAGTGAATGTAGGCAGTGTTGTAAAGCAGGGGGATCTAGGAGTGCAGGTGCATGTATCTTTGAAGGTGGAGTCGCAGGTAGATAGGGTGGTCAAAAAGGCTTGTGGCACATTGGCCTTCATCAAACAGAGTATTGAGTATAGAAGTTCATGCTGCAGTTGTTTAAGACATTGGTGAGGCCACATTTAGAGTATTGTGTTCAGTTCTGAGCACCATGTTATAGGAATGCTGTTGTCAAGCTGGAAAGGGTACAGAGAAGATTTATGAGGATGTTGCCAGGACTAGAGGTTCTGAGCTGTAGGGAGAGGTTGAGTAGGCTGGGACTCTATTCCTTGGAGAGCAGGAGGATGAGGGGTGATCTTATAGTGTTGTACAGAATCATGAGAGGAATAGATCGGGTAGATGCAAAGTCTTTTGCCCAGAGTCGGTGAATCAAGGATCAGAGGACATAGGTTTAAGGTGAATGGGGAAAAGATTTAATAGGAATCTGAAGGGTAACTTTTTTACACAGAGGGTGGTGGATGTATGGAACAAGCTGCCAGAGGAGGTATTTGATGCTGGGACTATCCCAACGTTAAAAAAAAAGTTAGACATGGATGTAAGTACATGCATAGGACAGGTTTGGAGGGATATGGACCAAACGTGGGCAGGTGGGACTAGTCTAGCTGGTACATGTTGGCCGTTGTGGGCAAGTTGGGCCAAAGGGCCTGTTTACACCCTGTATCACTCTATAACTCTATGACTCTAAGACTCTAAACAAAACTAGTTGAGTTCATTGATTACCAATTTGTGTCGAGGAGACATTTATCTTTCTCCTCTCATGTTATGGCAACCTTCTTACGTTCTCCCTAGAAACAAGGTATTGCAGCTGGAACTGTAGTAATATTGAAGATTGGATCATTAACTTATCTTTGGACCTCAATTTGCATATTGCATATTTGCTAACAAGTAAAATACACAAACAACAAAGGTGATATATCCTGTTGTAATATTTGAATATATACTGTTTTAATATTCCGCGTTCCCCCTTTCTGCTGGCCATTTCAATATTTTTAGTTTAGTTTAGTTTCGCGATACAGTGCTGAAACTGGCCCTTCGGCCCACCGAGTCCGCACCGACCATTGATCCTCGAACGTTACCACCATCCCACACACACCAGGGACAATTTACGTTCATACCAAGCCAATTAACTTACAAACCAAAGCCATCGAAGAAAACCCAAGGTAATCCACCCAAATAACATTTTATTGATTCACAAAGAGATTTCTCTCTTTGTTCAAATGTTTGTTTTTTTCATTCCAATCTGATCAAATCTTCCTGTGACTAGCAAATGGATGAAGAGCTATCAAGGCCAAATGATCAATGAACTACAATGACATAACTTGCATTCTGCTGAAGCAAGTAACGTTCTTCGTCAATACTCCATTCCTTTTTTCAAAAAAGTAAAGCTGCTTATCTCTTTGCTTTGATGGGTTTGAGTTTGAGCATTAAAGATATTTAAACAGCGAGCTCAGGGGAGAACATTCTTATCTAATCCCAGCTGATAAACACAGCAATTGAACGTCCAGTGGTCCCGTCTCAACCAGATTTAATCAGGTTCAGATCTATTTTTCAGTTAAAAATCAAACAGCATTCTCTGCTAAATAAAGTTAACAATGATATCACATTTGATATCATATTTGAAATCTTGACAGCTTTAATTCTGCAATGAATTGACAACTGACAAAATTATATACCCATTTGAAAGGAAGACAAAAGTAAAAAGTAAAAAAGTTAAAAGTAAAAAGTAAAAAGTAAAACGTGTGTGTGCACGTTTGTGTGTGTGTGTGTTTGTTTTTGTGTGTGTGTGTGTGTGTGTGCGCGTGTGTGTATGTGTGTGTGTTTGTGCGTGCGCGTGTGTGTGCTGTGTGTGTGCGTGCGCTTGTGTGTGTGTGTGTGTATGGGCGTTTGTGTGTTTGTGTGTGTATGTGCGCGTGTGTGTGTGTGTGTAATGTACATAGTGTGCGCATATATATATATATATATGTATACAATACGGTACAATACGATATAACTTTATTTATCCTTGGAGAGAAATTAATTTGCCAACTTTCATAGAAACACAATACATAAAACATGAAATTAAAGTGATGAGTGGAAAGACTTTGGGGATGTACAAAGATTGAGGGGGGGTGGGAGTCAGTCAGTCTCTGTCTACCCCATGACAGAAGAGGGAGGAGTAGTACAGCTTGATAGCCTCTGGGAAGAAGGATCTCCTGTGGCGTTCTGTACTGCATCTTGGTGGAACCAGTCTGTTGCTGAAGGTCCTCCTCAGGTTGACCATTGTGTCTCATGGAGGGGGTGAGCTGTATTGTCCAGGATGCTCCGCAGTTTGAGGAGTATCCTCCCCTCCAAGACCAACCTCCCATGAACCCAACTCTGCCCCCAGGATGGAGCCAGCCTTCCTGATGAGCTTGTTAATCCTATTGATGTCCATGGCCTCTGCCCTGCTGCCCCAGCACAAGACAGTGTAGAAGATTGGCTACAACTGATTGGTAGAACATCTGCAGCATCTTACTGCAGATGTTGAAGGAGCGGAGCCTTCAGAAAAAGTACAGCCGGCTCTGTCCCTTCTTGTACACGGCCTCAGTATTCCTGGACAAGTCCAGTTTATTGTGTATATATATGCGTAGGAAAGAACTGCAGATTGTGGTTTAAATCAAAGGTAGACACAAAATGCTGGAGTAGCTCAGCGGGACAGGCAGCACCTCCGGAGAGAAGAAATGGGTGTTCAGTTCCATAGACAATCCATCAGTTCCATAGATGGCCCAGATGATCCACAGAGAGCGCATCAGATCCATATAAGATCCATCATTTCAACAGAAGGTCCATCAGTTCCATAGAAGGTCTATCAGTCCCACAGGCAATACATGAGTTCCATAGACAGTCCATCAGTTCCATGATGGCGCGTCAGATCCACAGATGATGGAGGCATCAGATTCACAGAGGGTCCATCTGTTCCATAGACAGTCCACCAGCTCCAAAGGCGGTCCATCATTTCAATAGACAGTCCATCAGTTCCAAAGACAGTTCATCAGCTCCGTAGACGGTCCATCAGTTCCATAGAAAGTCCATCAGTTCCGTGATGGTGCGTCGGCTCCGCAGATGATGGATGTATCAGATTCACATAGTCCATCAGTTCCATAGACAGTCACTCATTTGCATAGACAGTTCATCAGTTCCATTGAAATTGCATTAATTCCACACAGTGCACCCATTCTATAGGTAAGAGATGACTTCATGAAAAAAGGTGTCTTCAATAGACAGAGAGAGGCCAAGTAACAAATATTGAAGTGTCTGATGTTCATACACTATGACAACTCTTTGATCAAGTGACTTGGATAGGCTGGGTGAGTGGGCAAATGTTTGGCAGATGCAGTATAATGTGGATAAATGTGAGGTTATCCATTTTGGTGGCAAAAACAGGAAAGCAGACTATTATCTAAATGGTGGCCGACTAGGAAAAGGGGAGATGCAGCGAGACCTGGGTGTCATGGTACACCAGTCATTGAAGGTAGGCATGCAGGTGCAGCAGGCAGTGAAGAAAGCGGATGGTATGTTAGTTTTCATAGCAAAAGGATTTGAGTATAGTATAGGAGCAGGGAGGTTCTACTGCAGTTGTACAGGGTCTTGGTGAGACCACACCTGGAGTATTGTGTACAGTTTTGGTCTCCAAATCTGAGGAAGGACATTATTGCCATAGAGGGAGTGCAGAGAAGGTTCACCAGACTGATTCCTGGGATGTCAGGACTGTCTTATGAAGAAAGACTGGATAAACTAGGTTTATACTCTCTAGAATATAGGAGATTGAGAGGGGATCTTATAGAAACTTACACAATTCTTAAGGGGTTGGACAGGCTAGATGCAGGAAGATTGTTCCCGATGTTGGGGAAGTCCAGGGCAAGGGGTCACAGCTTAAGGATAAGGGGGAAATCCTTTAAAACCGAGATGAGAAGAACTTTTTTCACACAGAGAGTGGTGAATCTCTGGAACTCTCTGCCACAGAGGGCAGTCGAGGCCAGTTCATTGGCTATATTTAAGAGGGAGTTAGATGTGGCCCTTGTGGCTAAGGGGATCAGAGGGTATGGAGAGAAGGCAGGTACGGGATACTGAGTTGGATGACCAGCCATGATCATATTGAATGGCGGTGCAGGCTCGAAGGGCCGAATGGCCTACTCCTGCGCCTAATTTCTATGTTCTATGTTTCTATGTAAGTTATTTGTCATCTTTAGCAGAGGGTTTATTCCTTGTCCACATTTTTAAAATCACCTACTTAGCGTTTGTTGAGAATTCAGAAAGCAGTTTTGGCATTGCAAGGTGCTTGCATTTTACCAACTCCTTCTGCTCTGTGGCATTTGTCTTCAACCTTGTAATGGGAATCCGTATGATTTGCTAATATCTATAAACATCATTGAGCTTCAGTCACCAGTTCAGTCATAAGCCCCTTTAAAAAAGATCCGAATTTTATCAGTCTATTGTATCGTCTCGCATATGTTCTGAGAATGCAATGTTTAATTCCCTTCTCAAAATAATGACTGGTGATTGGCAACATGAAAGGTAACAAGACTGGATTTTAATAACACTGCTCGGTGTTACTACTCAATAAGACAAGCAATAAAAAGAACAAATATTAAATTTCTGTATGCAGATATTATACGTACTGACAATTGGCCATAGCTGGTTTCTTTTGTCATTAAACACAATGTCAAATCTTTTTACTTTTCAAGTCCTAGAATTATGGAAACAGGTCCTTCAGCCTAATTTGTCCATGCCGATGAATTCACCCCATCGAATCTTGCCCCGTTTACCCGCGTTTGGCCCATATTCCTCACATTATAGAATCATACAGTCACACAGCAACAGAACCAGGTTCTTCAGCCCAACACCAGTGATAAACAAGATGCTTCATCTACGTGTTTAAGAAGGAACTGCAGATGCTGGAAAATCAAAGGTACACAAAGATGCTTCATCTACACCAATCTCACCTTTTAGTTGATTAGTTTAGTTTAGTTTATTGTCACGTGTACCGAGGCACAGTGAAAAGCTTTGGTTGCATGCTATCCAGTCAGCGGAAAGACAATACATGATTACAATCTGAAGAAGGGTCTCGACCCAAAAATGTGTCCATTCCTTCTTTCCAGGGATGCTGCCTCACCCACTGAGTTACTCCAGTATTTTGTGTCTACCTTCGATTTGAACCGGCATCTGCAGTTCTTTTTTACACATGATTACAATCGGGCCATTCACAGTGCATAGATACATGATCAGGGAATAACGTTCAGTGCAAGGTAAAGCCAGTAAAGTCCGATCAAAGATAAATGTTGTTGTAGGAGTAGAGATTTGAGAGTGGGGAGCGATTGTAATATGTTATTGTAGATCTGTTTCTGGCATGTAAATAGTCACCTGGGTTGGGTGCCATCTTGGAAATCGGCCCTCATTTGGGCCATATCATTCTAAGCCTTTCTTATCTATTTCCCTCTACATGTGCATTCTAAGTGCTCTTTTTGTACCTGCCTCAACTACCTCCTCTGGCAGCTCAACCCACATAGCCACCACCACCCTCTGCATGAAAATGTGAAAATGAGGAAATTCCCTCAGGTTTGTACTAAATCTTGCTCCTCTCACTTTAAATCTACCGTATGTCCACTGGCTTTTGATATCCTCACAATTGTAAAAAGCCGTTCACCATATTTATTCCTCTCATGATGTTATACACCTCTCGAAGGTCACCCCCCACTTTCCTGCGTTCCAAAGAATAAAGACCTAGCCTGACCAACCTCTGTCTCTCGTTCAGGCCCTCGAGTCCTGGCAACATCCTCGTAAATCTTCTCTGCACTCTTTCCAGTTTGATAACATGTACAATTAGCAGGTGACAGTGTAAATTAGATTGGCTGACCGCAGCACACAATACTTGAGCTATCTTTTGCCATGGTGGTATCTTGAAATTTAATTTCTCCCAAGTGATCTTACACATACTGGATATTTGAATGGCTAATCTAATCGGGCTCCCTTTCCTCTCATCAGCAATTAATGTACTACAAATCTGTGGTGAGGTTATTAGAAATACATTAAAGATTCCAATACACCACAGGATCTTCAGAAATAGACAATAGGTGCAGGAGTAGGCCATTTGGGCCCTTCGAGCCAGCGATCATTCACTGTGATCATGCCTGATCATCCACAATCAGTACCCCATTCCTGCCTTCTTCCCATATCCCTTGACTCTGCTATCTTTACGAGCTCCATCTAAAGGGCCTGTCCCACTGTACGAGGTCATTCAAGAGCTCTCCCGAGTTTAAAAAAAAATCAAACTCGTGTTAAGCACGTAGAATGTACGTAGCGGGTATGTCGGAGCTCGGGGACGTCTCTTAGCGGCTCGTAATGCTATCGGCAGGTACTCGGGAAACGCGGTAAGACCGTGAAGATTTTTCAACATGTTGAAAAATGTCCACGAGAGCCCCGAGTACCTACGAGCAGCTATTACCGTAATTCTCCGAGTTTGAATCAGGGCAAACTCAGGAGAACTCTTGAATTAGTTCGAACAGTGGGAATGCCCTTTACTCTCTCGTGAAAGTATCCAGAGAATTGGCCTCCACTGCCTTCTGAGGCAGAGAATGCCACAGATTCACAACTCTCTGTGTGAAAAGGTTTTTCCTCATCTCTGTTCTAAATGGCCTACCCCCTTATTCTTAAACTGTGGCCCCTGGTTCTGGACTTCCCCAACATCGGGAACATGTTTCCTGCCTCTAGCGTGTCCAATCTCTTAATAATCTTATATGTTTCAATAAGAATCCCTCTCATCCTTCTAACCTCCAGAGTGTACAAGCCCAGCCGCTCCATTCAGATGTGTTGGCCATTTCAGGTTGTTGTTAAGATAAGGAGACAAAAGGTTACCGAACACTTCCTCACTTAAAAGACAAGGAATTACGGAATATACCTTGAGATTATTGGGCGGCATGGTGGCGCAGCGGTAGAGTAGCTGCCTTACAGCGCCAGAGGCCCGGGTTCGATCCTGACTATGAGTGCTGTCTGTACAGGGTTTGTATCTTCTCCCAGGACCCCGTGGGTTTTCTCCGGGTGCTCTGTTTCATGTTTCCTCCCACATTCCAAAGACGTGTAGGATTGTAGATTGATGTAGTCTGATGACAGGTCTCGACCCGAAACGTCACCCATCCCTTCTCTCCAGAGATGCTGCCTGTCCTCCAGCATTTTGTATCTATCTTCAATTTAAACCAGCATCTGCAGTTCTTTCCTACACATAGGATTGTAGATTAATTAGTTTCTGTATATTGTCCCCAGTGTTAAGGATACCAAATTGGATAACAAGGAAACTAGTGTGTGAGTGATAGTTGGTCGGCCCAGATATGGCAGGCCGAAGGGCCTGTTTGCAAACGGTGACTCGAAAGAAAATTAATATTTGTAGATACAAGGATCTGCAGATGCTGGTTTGCAAAAAAAGACACAAAGTGTTGGAGTTACTCAGCATGTCAGGCAGCATTTCTGGAGAACATGAAGGCTGAGGAAAGCCTGGAGAAGAGTGCCAACCTAAGATATCACCTTCCCATGTTCTCCAGAGATGTTACCTGACGGAATGAATTACGTCAGAACTTTGTGTTTAAAAGAAAATAATATTTGTATTGCCCCACAGTACGCATCACCAGTTCATGCTCGTTATGAAATGACATTTCCTGACATTTCCTTCGCCTTTGTTTTCTGATGTTGGCAACGTGATTGTTTACCTGAGTTTAGAGATTTACAGCACGGAAACAAACCCTTCGGCCCACCGAGCCCACACACGACCAGCGATCCCCGCACATTAACACGAGGGACATTTCTTTACATTAATACCAAACCAATTAACCTACAAACCTGCACGTCTTTGGAGTGTGGGAGGAAACCGAAGATCTTGGAGAAACCCCACGCAGGTCACGGGGGGAACATACAAAGACCGTACAGACCGCACCTGTAATTAATTCCTGGGATGTCAGGACTTTCATATGAAGAAAGACTGGATAGACTCGGCTTGTACTCGCTACAATTTAGAAGGTTGAGGGGGGATCATCGAAACTTACAAAATACTTAAGGGGTTGGACAGGCTAGATAACCATATAACCATATAACAATTACAGCACGGAAACAGGCCATCTCGGTCCTACAAGTCAGTGCCAAACAACTTTTTTCCCTTAGTCCCACCTGCCTGCACTCATACCATAACCCTCCATTCCCTTCTCATCCATATGCCTATCCAATTTATTTTTAAATGATACCAACGAACCTGCCGACACCACTTCCACTGGAAGCTCATTCCACACCGCTACCACTCTCTGAGTAAAGAAGTTCCCCCTCGTGTTACCCCTAAACTTCTGTCCCTTCATTCTGAAGTCATGTCCCCTTGTTTTAATCTTCCCTATTCTCAAAGGGAAAAGCTTGTCCACATCAGGAAGATGCAGGAAGTTTGTTCCCGATGTTGGGGAAGTCCAGGACAAGGGGTCACAGTTTAAGCATAAAGAGGAAATCCTTTAAGACCGAGATGAGCAAATCATTTTTCACGCATAGAGTGGTGAATCTCTGGAACTCTCTGCCACAGAGGGTAGTTGAGGCCAGTTCATTGGCTATATTTAATCTACATATAGAGTTAGATGTGGCCCTTGTGGCTAAAGGGATCAGGGGGTATGGAGAGAAGGCAGGTACGGGATACTGAGTTGGATGATCAGCCATGATCATATTGAATGGCGGTGCAGGCTTGAAGGGCCGAATGGCCTACTTCTGCACCTATTTACTATGTTTCTATGTTTCTGTGTAATCGGGGTGAGACCCGGGTCTCAGGCGCTGTTAATGATGTACGGCAGCAACTATCCCGCGGAGCCACCCTAGCGTCCCTTGTTCTCAAGGATTGGAATTGGACTTCTTTAGCTCAAATCTCTGTTGCATTAAACCCAGATAATTGGGTTTCCACTGGGCGGCCTAACTAGAGAAGGAGCAACTGGCCAATGAGAAGGAAATGAAGATACAAAAGACTGCAGATGCTGGAATCTTGCACAAAACACAAAGTGCTGGAGGAACACAGCTGCTTTCTGTGCTGTATGACTGTGGCTCTCCATGACTCTAAATATATCTTTAGCTTTCTGCAATTTAATAAAATCACCATTCACTGAGGTCTGAAAAATGCATTAGCTAGTACTCCCAAATAACACAAATATGGAAAGGTTGCCGTGAACCAGTAGGTTTCAGATTCAATAATTCAAAATTTAATAATTCAAATGTCAATTTTGCTTGAAGAACATATAACATTAAAGAGTACAGTATAGGAAAAGGCCCTTCGGCCCACAAAGTCCATGCAAAGACGATGCCAATGTTAAACTAATCTCCTCTGCCTGCACGTGATCCATATCTCCTCCATCCTTGCATATCCATGTGCCTATCTAAAAGCCTACTTAACTGCCACTATTATATCTGCCTCCACCACCACCTCTGGCAGCATGTTCCAGGCACCCACCACCCTTCAGTTCAAAGATTGTTCAAAGCCAAAGGCTGGGGACCAAGTGATGGGTGATGGGACTAATACTGAGGGATGCCCACTGGCTGGCAAGGACAAGTTGGGCCGAATGGCCTGTTTCCATGCTGTTTCCATTTCTATGGTTCTATGAAGATACTTACTGAATAGTGAAAGGCCTGGATAGAGTGGATGTGGAGAGGATGTTTCCACTCATGCAAGAATTTAGGACCAGAGGTCATATCCTCAGTGTATTAGGACGTCCTTTTAAGAAGGAGATGAGGAAGAATTTCTTCAGTCAGAATGTTGTGAATCTGTGGAATTCTTTGCCACAGAAGGCTTTGGAGGCCATCAATGGATATTTTTAAGCCAGAGATAGATAGATCCTTGATTAGTACGGGTGGCAAGGGTTGTGGGGAGAAGGCAGGAGAATGGGGTTAAGAGGGAGAGATAGATCAGCCATGAGTGAATTGCAGAGTGAACTTGATGGGCCGAATGGCCTAATTCTGCTCCTCTCATATGAAGTTATGAAGTCCAATTTTATTATAGATTATCACATAAGGCACAATGGTCAGAAGAGCAGTAAATTCAATATATGCCAGTGACAGATTATAAACCCAATATCTCTGTAAAGTTTAGTTTTGAGCTTCGACGTTGGATTAAATGATATGACAGCCTGAACGAGGAATTGAAGTGCATCATTTAAACAGGTTTAAACTCTCCCCTAATATATTCAATCGGCAACAACTGTAGAGTTGGCATCACTAAATAGATTCAAAAGGCAATGTCAAATTTTGTTTTGCAATCCTTAATATAGGCATAATTTTACATGTCAAAACCCAACAAGATTAAAATTGCTTTGGACAAAAAGAACAAAGGGTGAATCAAAAATGAAACAGGTCAACAAAATATTACTTAACCCTCTAATATTGATTGCAATTAAGTAGATATAGAGTTTCAGATTATACTGATTAGGTCAGCTTTTGAACCAAACATCAATTGCCATCACTTATTCTGAATAGTGAAAATCTATGAATAGGAATTTGAGATGAAATGTACACCGCAATCAAGCAGCAATTGGTCTGTGCGTTTCACACTTTTCTCCTCACAAACAGTTCATTTTTTTTCTGATTCTTCATTGATTTAGTTTTATTTTTAATTTTAGAGATACAGCGCGGAGAGAGAACCTTCGGCCCATCGAGGCCCCACCGCCCAGCGACCCCCCCGCACATTAACACGATCCCATCCACACTAGGGACAATTTCAAATTTATACCAAGCCAATGAACCTACAAACCTGTACGTCTTTGGAGTGCGGGAGGAAACCGGAGATCTCGGAGGAAACCCCACGCAGGTGACGGGGAGAACGTTCAAACTCCGTATAGACGGCACCCGTAGTCAGGATCGAACCTGGGTGTCTGGCGCTGTGAGGCAGCAACTCTACCACTGCACCACCATGCCACCCTTAATTGTTATAGCTTTCTTCTTCCTGTTTTAAATGCCCGATACGTGGCGCCTCTTTGCATACTTTGTGTATGGTATGCAAAACAAAGAATTTCAATGGGACATGTCACATGTGAATAATAACGTATCCCTTTAGATAACCATATAACCATATAACAATTACAGCACGGAAACAGGCCATCTCGACCCTTCTAGTCCGTGCCGAACACATAATCTCCCCTAGTCCCATATACCTGTGCTCAGACCAAAACCCTCCATTCCCTTCCCATCCATATAACTATCCAATTTATTTTTAAATGATAAAAACGAACCTGCCTCCACCACCTTCACTGGAAGCTCATTCC
Source organism: Leucoraja erinaceus (assembly GCF_028641065.1). Classification (NCBI taxonomy): domain Eukaryota; kingdom Metazoa; phylum Chordata; class Chondrichthyes; order Rajiformes; family Rajidae; genus Leucoraja; species Leucoraja erinaceus. The sequence goes on from NC_073388.1 coordinate 7,907,975, forward strand.
ACACAGCTACCACTCTCTGAATAAAGAAGTTCCCCCTCATGTTACCCCTAAACTTCAGTCCCTTAATTCTCATGTCATGTCCCCTTGTTTGAATCTTCCCTACTCTCAGTGGGAAAAGCTTTTCCACGTCAACTCTGTCTATCCCTCTCATCATTTTAAAAACCTCTATCAAGTCCCCCCTTAACCTTCTGCGCTCCAAAGAATAAAGCCCTAACTTGTTCAACCTTTCTCTGTAACTTAGTTGCTGAAACCCAGGCAACATTCTAGTAAATCTCCTCTGTACTCTCTCTATTTTGTTGACATCTTTCCTATAATTAGGCGACCAAAATTGTACACCATACTCCAGAATTGGCCTCACCAATGCCTTGTACAATTTTAATATTACATCCCAACTTCTATACTCAATGCTCTGATTTATAAAGGCCAGCACACCAAAAGCTTTCTTTACCACCCTATCTACATGAGATTCCACTTTCAGGGAACTGTGCACAGTTATTCCCAGATCCCTCTGTTCACCTACATTCTTCAATTCCCTACCATTGTTAGACATAAAAAATTGAAGCAACTCAGCAGGCCAGATAGCATTTCTGGAGAAAAGGAATAGGTGACATTTTGGGTCAAGACCCTGACTCTCAGTCTGAAGAAGGGTCTCGACCCGAAACATCACCCATTCCTTCTATCTAGAGATGCTGCCTGTCTATCCCGCTGAGTTGCTCCACCTTTATGTGTCTATCTTCGGTTTAAACCAGCATTTTAACCACGTTCCTTCCTACAGGGTCCCTTTACATTTTACATAATTGGTCCCTTTACATTTTTCTGATTTATTTTCAGTAAAAGTAGCAAAATTCTCGGACAAAATGATGTCGTTTTCTTCCATGAGTTCTTGAGTCACCAATTCTTTGGCGAAAATATCATTACGTTAATAATAAACATATCCTTAAACGCATGCAGTGTTCACAGTTTTCAATTTAGCTCAATCATTATTAAACAGGTGCAACAATAATGAACTATTTTCATCTGAGATGGATTATTTAATGGATTTCCTACCAGTCACAGCATCGACTGGATTAAAATTAGTCACAGTAGGAGATACATGACACATAGGTTCGCTGATATGCATGTTTGATCAACAACAACTTGTTTTTATATAATCTCTTCGGCAAAACAAAAAGTTCAGGTACTCCACCGCAGACTTATCAAACAGTAATGTACACTGATATACATGGAGATATGATATTGATTATTGGATTGAAGTTTATTATCATAAGATCATAAGTAATAGGAGCAGAATTAAGATATTCGGCTCATCAAGTCTACTCCGCCATTCAATCATGGCTGATCTATCTATCCCCCCTAACCCCATTCTCCTGCCTTAAAAAATATCCATTGACTTGGCCTCCACAGCCTTCTGTGGAAAAGAATTCCACAGATTCACCACCTTCTGACTAAAGAAATTCTGCCTCATCTTCCTAAAGGGCCTGTCCCACTTGGGCGACCTAATCCGCGGGTCCAGAAGAATGCCTTCGACCTTCAAGCTCGAAGGCACTCGCCTGGAAAGCCTCGAGCTGGATCAACCGGCCGCGTTGAAACTGCGAGCTGGATCGACCCAACCGCGAGCTGGATCCACCAACAATGCACAAACACACCCACACACACACACACACACACACACACATACGCACACACTCACGCATGCACACACATCGGGAGGTGGGGGTCAGGGAAAGCGGAGGAGCGCTGTCTGCGCGATGAAGAGGAAGGTAAACGGCTGCCACAGAGCACGGTAAATCCTTTAGGGAGCGCGGGGGGGGGGGGGGGGAAGGGGAGAGAGAAGGGGAGAGAAGGACAGAGAAGGGAGAGAGACGGGAGACAGAAGGGGAGAGAAGGGGGGGGGGAGAAGGAGTGGAGACACTTTTAAGAAGTTTAATAAAGTTTAGCGGGCATTTTGTCTACCGGTAGGTCTTCCTAGGTCGTGAAACTCCAATGAACCAATCAAAATGGCCGATCAGCGAAGGAGATGGCCTACGGCTGCCCTCAACTGGCTGTAAGTAAATGGCGACCCCACTCCACTGCACTACGAGTGGAAAAGAACCATGCCGACCAAATTTTACTCGCGGAAAAATTTTAAATATCCTGAAAAAAATTTCCGCGAGCTAGTAGAGGCCGCGAGTAGGCGGGAACTTCCCTCGAACGTGAAGGAGAGTTCCAGCCACGTCATACGACCTCAAAGGACCTCGTGTCGACCATGCTGCGAGTTTGAGTCCAGGGCAAACTCTTCTAGGATCGCAGTTTAGGTCGCCCAAGTGGGACAGGCCCTTTAAGAGTGTTAGGGGGTTCCCAGTCAGTTCAGTTTATTGTCACGTGTACCGAGTTACAGCAAAAACCTTTTGTTGCGTGCTAACCAGCAGGTGGAAAGACAATACATGACTACAAACGAGTCATACACAGTGTACAGATACTTGATGAGAGAATAACGTTTAGTGCAAGGTAAAGCCAGTAAAGTCTGCTCAAAGATAGTCCGATGGTCCCCGATGAGGTAGATAGTAGTCTAGGACTGCTCTCTAGTTCTGGTGGGATGGTTCAGTTGCCTGATAACAGCTGGGAATAAAATTGTCCCTGAATCTTGGAGATGTTTTGATCATAGTAATGCTGGAAAAGAAAAGGGCAATCAGGCCTCAAATTCACACCACAACACCAGATATTAATTTCTGAATTTCATATTAGATCTGACTGAAGCCCACACTGCATGGTCTGTCGAAGAATGACAATTGCAGTGTGCTTCTAGTTCAGTGGAGAATAATGTTATATTATTCATGCTCCTCTGTACATTGGCTTCACCGTCATTTATAATTGAAAATAAAAACATGAAAGATCAAGTCCGAGAAGCAGAGGAAATGGCACACAGCTCCCTGCAATGATCGTTAACCCGTCCATTTGGTATTTTGGTCAGGATTGTGTTCAGTTCTGAGCACCATGTTATAGGAAAGATGTTGCCAAGCTGGAAAGGGTGCAGTCTTTGGCGCGGGGCGGAAACCGGAGCACCCGGAGAAAACCCACGCAGGTCACGGGGGGAAGGTACAAACTCCATACAGACAGTAACCATAGCCAGGATGGAACCCAGATCTCTAGTGCTGTGAGGCAGCAACTCTACAGCGAGTCTCATTCTCAAAGGTGATGTGGAGAATGAGATAGATGCCTTTGCAAGGAACGTGCTTGATTTATCTGCGAGACAAACAGCTGGAGGTACCCAACCACACTGCAGGGGAAGAATACTTCCAGCTCACTGAACTGAGCAAATGTATTCACTGCTTTACTGGAACAAATTGCCTGAAGATTCACTGCCATGTTTTCTACAGGACTCTTTTATTGTCTGTGTACTTGCGATGACAGTAACACAGAGGTTATTGCCGCCCTCCGTTATAATGGAAGGGGACTGACAGCAATTTCTGGAGCGCACGCATGCAGAACGCAACAGTTCCGGGGGTTCTCTGCTCCTTCACTTTGCGCATTGCTGCACCCCATGCTAAGCAAATCAATGTGTAAGTACTGAACTTCAACTGCATGGTGGCGTAGTGGTAGAGTTGCTGCCTTACAGCGCCAGGGTCGCGGGTTCGAACCCGACCACGGGTGCTGTCTGTACGGAGTCTGTACGTTCTCCCCGTGACCTTGGTTGGTTTTCTCCCAGATCTTCGTTTTCCTCCCGCACTCTAAAGAGGTACAGGTTTGTATGTGAACTGGCTTGGTTGGTGTAAATGAAAAATTGTTCCTAGTGTGTGTAGGATAGTGCTAGTGTGTGGGGATCGCTGGTCGGCGTGGACTCAGTGGGCCGCACTGTATCTCTAAACTAAACTAGACTAAACTAATTACAAACTATTTTCAGTATAAACTACATTAAAAATACAAAGCCTTGAATAATGTGTAAATATGGGTGTTATGATATACCGAACCATTGTAACTATCAAACGTTACCCATTAGGAGTGGACGAGTTTAACGTTTAGGTCTATTATTTCCACATGTATGGAGGTACAGTGAAAAGTTTTCTCTTGCATGCTCTACAATCAAACCAGATAAAACCATGCATAAAGGCAATCGACCCAATTTTTGAGTACAATACATTGTGCAAAGTGAAAGATACAGCGTGTAGAAAATTGTTCTCTGCTTTATAGAGTTGGAAATACATGGCTGATGTGGTTTAATGGGGGTAAATCTGAGTTTTTATACTTTAGCTCTGAAAACAGAGAGGTGTTATAATCTAAAAGGTGAATGAAGGGATGAATGTGCAGCGGGTAATGTGTGCCTGGATGTGTGAATCGGGTAGAGACTAAAAACAAACATTCAGCAACAGCGAGCAATAGACAATAGGTGTTCAAGAAGGAACTGCTGATGCTGGAAGATCGAAGGTACACAAAATTGCTGGAGAAACTCAGCAGCATCTATGGAGCGAAGGAAATAGGCGACGTTTCGGGCCGAAACCCTTCTTCAGACTCTTCAGACAATAGTTAACCATATAACCATATAACAATTACAGCACGGAAACAGGCCATCTCGACCCTTCTAGTCCGTGCCGAACACGTATTCTCCCCTAGTCCCAATAGTTGTTGAAGAGAGGTGACAACGAGGCATACAATCAGTAAACTTAATCAGGAGGACAGTGAAACTAGTCAGAGAACTAAGGTGGGGGAGGGATGGGAGAGGTGGAAGCAAAGGTTACTTGAAGTTAGATAAGTCAATATTCATAGCGCTGGGTTGCAAGCTGCCCAAGCTAGAGAGCAATCCTGATGTTACCATCCACCTCATTGTAGACCCTCGAATTATCTTTGATCGGACTTTACTGGACTTTATCTTGCAGTGAACGCTATTCCCTTTATCCTGTATCTGTACGAATGTCCTCTTGCAAAGAAGGTCTAAATACCATTTGCCTTTCCACTGCTCGCTGTCCCTGAATGTTTGTATTCTGTCTCTACCAGAGATGCTGCCTGTCCCACCAAGTTTCATTCAATGAAATTCTGAAAATGGACACAAAATGATGGAGTACCTCAGTGGGGCAGGCAGCATCTCTGGAGAGAAGGGATAGGTGACGTTTCGGGTTGAGACCCTTCTTCAGACTGAGGGTCAGGGGAGAGGGACACTGGAGGTATGAAAAGGTACAAAGAACAAAAGAATTTCTGAAATTCTGAAGATGCTTAGAAACAAAGAACTGCAGATGCTGGTGAATACACAAGAGGACACAAAGAGCAGGAGTAACTCAACAGGTCAGGCAGCATCTCTGGAGAACATTGACAAGGTGATGTTTAGGCTCAAGACCCTTTTCCGGCTCAAATCCTGACTTCATTTTGTAACTTTTAAATAGTTCTCTGCATATTTAGTACATTCAACACTTGGTCATGCACATGGATCGGATTCTGTATTTTTCATAGCATTTGTCATTTTTCTTAGCATTTTCCTTAACTTAGATGAGTTAGGCAAATATTTTTCACAGAGGGTGGTGGATGCCTGGAAAGCACTGCCAAGGGTGACTGTAAAGGCAGATACGATAGTGGTGTTTAAGAGGCTTTTACACAGGCACATGGATATGCAGAGAATGGAAGGATATATCACTTGCAGGCTGGAATTAATTTAAATTGTCTTTATGTTCGGTACGGATTTGTGGGCCAAAGGGCCTTTCTCCTGTGCTGTACCATTCTACGTCTATGTGGGAATGAACTGCAGATGCTGGTTTATACCGAAGATAGACACAAAATGCTGGAGTAACTCAGCGGGTCAGGCAGCATCTGTAGAGAGAAGGAATGGGTGACGTTTCGGGCCGAGACCCTTCTTCAGACTGAGTCAGGCAAGAGAGAAACATAGAGATATGATTCAAAGGTATTTTATTGTCACGTGTAACAATTAAGCTACAGTGAAACTTGATTTGCCATACAGTCACACCAAAATAGACACACACACAACTACATAAAAGTTAACATAAACATCCTCCACAGTGGCTTCCTACATTCCCCACTGTGATGGAAGGCAATAAAGATGTATCTTCTTTCCTCCTTATTCTCCTGTGGACGGGGCAGTCGAACCATCCGCAGTCGGGGCGATCAAAGCTCCCCGCAGCCGGCGATCGAGCCCCCACATTGGGACGATCAAAACTCCCACGATCGGTGCGGTCGAAGCTCCTGCTGCTTGGAGCTCCCGAAGTGGGTCCCTAACCAAGGGACCGCAAGCTCCACGATGTTAAAGTCCGCCGGCTCCCACGGTTGGAGCTCCCAAAGTTGATCCCCAGCAATAGGCCACAAATTCCTCGATGTTAGGCCGCAGTGCAGGCGGAGGTGAAGCTACAGTGAAACTTAATTTACCATACAGTCACACCAAAATAGCAACAAGACACACAACAACATAAAAGTTAACATAAACATCCTCCACAGTGGCTTCCTACATTCCCCACTGTGATGGAAGCCAATCTTCGGAAAAAAAGTCGCATCTCCTTCGAGGAAAGAGATTTTTAAAAAGTTCCCCTCCCCCCACACCCCATATAATCCAAAACTAAAAATACACTAAAAAACACATACTAAAAACAACAAAAAGAGAAAAGGACAAGGCAGAATGTTGGCGAGGCAGCCATTGTGGCTCCACCTGGTGGCATGTCGGGGTGAAATGGAAGAGTTAGGTGCAAAATCCTTGATCTACTCCCTCCTTGATCTCTTGTTTTCACCCTTCCATATCGCTATGTCTCCCTCTCCCCTGACTCTCAGTCTGAAGAAGGGTCTCGACCCGAAACGTCACCCATTCCTTCTCTCCAGAGATGCTGCCCGTGCCGCTGAGTTACTCCAGCATTTTGTGTCTGTCTTCGTTCTACGTCAGTGTTCTGTATTCTATTTTTATTTCTCTGTTTATTCATTACTTCTGGTACAAAAAATGGCATGTCAGAAAATATCAGCGTCACAACTATTAGTGCAGACCGTGAGCGAAGTATACGAGATATTTCTGAAGTTTGGAAAAGCTGTTTTCGAAATGCAAATACTCCATTTGTTCTATGACCTTGTAAGCATCATATGAAAAGGCTGCATCTTGAAATAAATACGTGTGCGTCATGGTCTATTGATAATTGCTCGTTTCGAAGCTTCCCCCCAGTCTAGTTTCAGTAAAAACACTGAATCAAGAACTTGAAACAACTAAATTTTATTTTAACTAAAACGCGTCACATTTCAACTACAGTACCTATCACACCGCGGGTTCGATCCCCGCGTCTGCCTGTTCAACCCCTCTAGGCCTCGCTCAGACAGAGACACTCCGGAAGTTCCCGCTGTCCCAAACGCTCTCCCAGAAGATCAACGCTGAACCTCGTGGTTGCGGACTTTTATATCCCGGGACCTCGAGGGGCCGAACCACATGGGGGTGGTCTCTTAATAACCCAATTGCAGATATCGATTAACCCCATACAAAATAGATATTTCCCTCACCCAATTATACAACAGCTCGATACGTTGTATACGAAAAAAAGCTCTCAAAGGAAGCTAACAAGAACAAACATCGAAACATGTGCCCTGGGATTCAAACAATTTCTCCAAGGCTCAACAGTTCGACCAATCATCAATTAACAGGATGACCGTCTTGCAAAATTATTTATACTGTTTACAAGGCTTTTGCAGTGACCCAATAGAAATGATGCATTTAAGGTTGGTTTGCAAAACCACTACACATGTTATCAATTTAAGAGAAACATGGTGAACACCTGGACCCATTACCATCCTGCATATCAGACTGAGCCCAGACTGGCTGGCGCCAATCAAAGCCTGAAAAGTTCAGCTGACAAGGGTTAAGCGATTCTGACCAGTGCAGGGATCCTCCATTTTATGGTGTCTTTAATTTAGCCAATATTAACATTAAGACCTATGATTCCTTGTTGTATTCGCCACTGTTGTTGAACTCCGGTTTGCCAAACACCGTCATTCCCATTCCCACACTGACCTTTCTGGTCCTGGGCCTCCTCCATTGTCAGAGTGAAGCCCAACGCAAATTGGAGGAACAGCACCTCATATTTTACTTGGGCAGCTTACACCCCAGCTGTATGAATATTGATCTCTCTAACTTCAAGTAACTCTTGTTTCCCCTCTCTCTCCACCCCTCCCGCTCACGTCGTTGTACCAGCTTCAAAGCTGTCTTGTTGAGTCTCATTGTCTGTAATTCATTTTCACCTAGGCCACAGCTAACAATGGCTTGCTATCTTTATTATCTTTACTTATTTGCATATCTTTCATTCATTGGTTCTATATCTCTCCATATCACAGTCTATATCTCTATTTCCCTTTCCCCTGACTCTCAGCCTGAAAAAGGGTCTCAACCTTTCTTGATTAGTACAGGTGTCAGAAGTTATGGGGAGAAGGCAGGAGAATGGGGTTAGGAGAGAGAGATAGATCAGCCATGATTGAATGGCGGAGTAGACTTAATGGGCCGAATGGCCTAATTCTGCTCCTATTCCTTATGGTCTTATAACCTTATGACCCAAAACGTCACCTATGCCTTCTCTCCAGAGACGTTGTCTGTCCCGTTGAGTAACTCCGGCTTTTTGTATCTAGCAACTGTTGTTAGTTGGATGTTGTAGCTATCAACGGATGTTTGAATAAAACTTCAATTTTGTTTAATAATAATATGGAGAAGAATATAGAGATGCTGAATATGTCATCCAGATATGGGCGGCACAGTGGCGCAGCGGTAGAGTTGCTGCCTGACAGCCCCAGGGTAGATGGTTCGATCCTGATCACTTCTATCAGATCTCCCCTCAACCTCCTGCACGTAAGAAAAAAAACAATCTAAGTCTGCCCAAACTTTCCTTGTAGCTAATATCCCCTAGTAATAATTGGAAACTGCACCATGGTCCTACATATCCAGAAGACACACTAGGAGCAACAATTAGGGTTAAAACAATCAAATAAATTAATTTGATAAAGATTTCAGATTTCAGATGTTCACCAATTCTCAGAACAGAATTAAGCCATTCTGCTCATCAATATGCTGCCATTCACTCATGGCCGATCTATCTTTCCCTCTCAACCCCAATCTCCTGCCTTCTCCCCATAACCCTTGACACCCATACTAATCAAGAACCAATCAATCTCCATCTTAAAAATATCCATTAACTTGGCCTCCACCCCCTTGTGTGGTAAATAATTCCACAGATTCACCACCCTCTGACTAAAGAAATTCCGCCACATGTCCTTTCCAAAGGAATGTCCTTTAATTCTGAGGCTCTGCCCTCTGGTCCTAGACTCTCCCACAAATGGAAATATCCTCCCCACACCCACTCTATCCAGGCCTTATGTAAATAATATTATCTATATGGAGGACATGAATGTAATTTGAACCAAAACCTCCTAAGTAATGAAATGGATTCTACTTTAGACTTTAGTCTCTAGAGATATCTAGGGTGGAAACAGGCCCTTTGGCCCACTGAGTCGGTGTTGACCACAAACACCTACACACTAGGGACGATTTAAGGACACTAAATATTCTTACTGTTGTGAGAGGCTACTTAAGAAGAATGTGAAAGAATCAGTTGGTTTGTGTTTCCAAACTCTGTAGAGTGACTACAAGCAACACTGTTGAATAATCATGTAATTATTCATGTAACCATGCCAACCGAACAGATTTGTTATATCCAAAAAAATCAAATGCCTATTAGGAACCCACGCAAGAAGTAACATAGTCTTACGTCATTCAGTAAAGTTGAGGATTGAGGAGATGTTGGGAGGTGGTGCCACATTGGAAGGTTGTTCGGGAAAGCAGTTTATTACATTTTCATTCCCTTGTACATCAGTTTGAGTTTAGTTTATTGTCACGTGTAACGAGGTACAGTGAAAGGCTTTAGTTGCGTGCTGTCCAGTCAGCAGAAAGACTATACATGATTACAGTCGATCCATTTGCAGTGTACAGATCCATAATAAGGGAATAACGTTTAGTGCAAGGTAACAAAGTAAAGTCCAATTCTTCTTCTTCTTCTTCTTGCATATGGCGTGCACAGCCTAAAGTTGTAGGTCAACTTGTTCTATTTGATCTTTTTGTTTGTGCAAGTCGGGTTGATTGCATTAGTCGAAACAGCGTGGACCACGTGAAGGTTGCAATCTCCCACCCCAGTAAAGTGTAATCAAAGATAGTCTGAAGATCCATGATGAGGTAGATAGTAGTTGTAGTAGGATGTCCAGTCAAGTCATGTCAAGTTTATTCGTCACATAAACATACGAGGTGTGCAGTGAAATGAAAAGTGGCAATGCTCGCGGACTTTGTGCAAAAAGGCAAACAAACAACCAACCAACCAAACTACAAACAGAATGGAACAGAATCACATATTCTTTTTCATATTAAATATTGTGGGCGGAAGGAAAAAGGAAAAAAAAAGGTGCAGTTGCCTGATAGCAGCTGTGAAGAAACTGTCCCTGAATCTGGAGGTGCGCGTTTAAGAACTTCTATACCTTTTGCCCGATGGGAGAGGGGAGAAGAGGGAGTGGCCAGGGTGCGACCCATCCTTGATTATGCTGCTGGCCTTGCCGAGGCAGCGTGAGGTGTAAATGGGGTCGGTGGAGAGGGAGGTTGGTTTGTGTGATGGTCTGGGCTGCGTCCACATTTTTTTTGCAATTTCTTGCAGTCTTGGATGGAGCTGTTCCCAAACCAAGATGTGATGCATCCTGATAAATGCTTTCCATCTTTAGATGTTGGTGAGAGACATTGGATTGGATTCCTTTATTGTCATTCAGACCTTTCAGTCTGAACGAAATTACATTGCCTGCAGTCATACATATAATAATAAATAACGAAACATACAATAAACACAAATTAACATCCACCACAGTGAGTTCACCAGGCACCTCCTCACTGTGATGGAGGCAAAAGTCTTAAGTCTCTGTCTCTTCCCTCCTTGTTCTCCCTCTGCGCTGAGGCGATCCAGGCTTCCGTTGTTGGTGGTGAGTAATGGTGGTGGTGAGTATGGTGGTGAGTAAGTCCCGCGGCTCAACCGAGCTCCGTGAACGGGCCGGTTCAAGCTCCGTGGCCCGGGGTGGTCGAAGCTGCCGAAGCTGCCGCCCTCCAGTCCAGCGGACGCAGCTGTAGATACGGGAGCTCCTGAAAAACAGGTTACCAGTCTGTCACCTGCGAGCTCCCGATGATGTCGTCCACTGGCCCGCGGCTGAGCCCCGAATTCAGGTCGCCGCCGCCGGAACGCCAGAACGCCGCATCAGCCCCGTAGCCGGGCCACCGGCACCGAAACGCCGCCTCAGCTCCGAATTCGGCCAGCCTCGCGTTGGTAAGTCCTGGCTGGCTCTGCCTCCGGAGCCTCGACGTCGGTCGCAGTTGGAGGCCGCCAGCTCCGCCATTAGGCCTCAGCGCAGACGGAGGCAGAGAAGGGGGACACGACAAAAAGAGTCGTATTCCCCTGAAAGAAGACAAAAACATTTCACCCCCCCACCCCACACACACATATACACAGCCTAATAAACTAACATTTAACTAAAACAAGACAAAAGAAAACAACAAAAAAAAGTAAAAACAGACGGACTGCAGGCGAGCCGCAGCTGTCAACAGCGCCGCCACTTCCGGACATGCCGAACTTCCTGAGCCTTCTTAGGAAGTAGAGGCGTTGGTGTCCATTGGTGTTCATGGATAATGAAGTAAAGGTCACCGCTGCATTGGGTTAGCAATTAATTAAGTGTTCTTCTGCACCAGGTGCGACTATTCAATGTCATGACTGGCTTTTAAGTGAAAATTATTCCTGCTTCAGCACGTCCCCATGGCTACCCTAATGGTGGAGTAATTAATCCATCCACAATTAATCAACCAACAGTCTGAAGAAGAGTTCCGACCTGCAACTTCACCTCCTCTTTTTCTCCAGAGATGCTGCCTGGCCCACTGAGTTATTCCAGCATTTTGTGGCTATAATCTGGTCACTGAGTTTGAAGAAGGCTGCACAGTGGTGCAGTGGTAGAGTTGCTGCCTTGCGGCGCGTGCAGCGTCAGAGACCCGAGTTCGATCCCGACGACGGGTGCCGTCTGAACGGAGTTTGTACGTTCTCCCCGTGACCTGCGTGGGTTTTCTCCAAGATCTTCGGTCGGCTTCCTCCCACACTCCAAAGACGTACAGGTTTGTAGGTTAAAATGGCTTGGTATAATTGTAAATAATTGTAAATTGTCCCTAGTGTGCGTAGGATAGTGTTAGGGATCGCTAGTCAGGGCGGACTCGGTGGGCCGAAGGGCCTGTCTCTGCACTGTATCTCTAACCTAAACTAAACTAAATCAAAAAATAAACAAGAGCAGTTTTAAGAATCTCTATATTAAAATTGACTGGAAAGGACGGTTTCCTCCCACGCTCCAAAGACGCGCATGTTTGTAGGTTAATTGGCTCGGTAAAACACATAAATTGTTCTTAGTGTGTGTTGGATAGTGTTAGTGTGCTGGGATCACTGGCCAGCGTGGACTCAGTGTGCCTGTCCCTGCCCTGTATCTCTAAACTAGACTAAACTAAACTAAACTAATCTGACACCCTGTGCGGCCAACATGGTGTGTTAATTCCACATCCACAAACCAGTTTCACAGAATCTATGGAGCGAAGAAAATAGGTGACGTTTCGGGCCGAAACCCTTCGGTCTGAAGAAGGGTTTCGGCCCGAAACGTTGCCTATTTTCTTCGCTCCATAGATGCTGCTGCACCCGCTGAGTTTCTCCAGCAATTTTGTGTACCTTCAATCGTCCAGCATCTGCAGTTCCTTCTTGAACACCAGTTTCACAGAGGCAGTTTCATTTGAACATTGCACAAGTATTGACAAGGGTGTGTGCCTGGAACTGTGTGATTGAAGTCCTATTATGCATCTGGTCGTTAGAACATCTCAATCGCTTTTAGGGATCGATTTAATGTCACAACTCAATCTCACCGCGTATAAAATACAAGTGATCCGCGATTCAATCTCCAGTCTATGGATCCAATGTGGAAATACATTGAACATAACATTTTCAGCAACTTAAAGAGAGGCACGGTGGCACAGCGGTAGATTTGTTGTCTTTTAGCGCCAGGGACCCGGGTTCGATCCTGACCACGAGTGTTAATCAGTGTGTACGTTCTCCCTGTGACCGTGTGGGTTTTCTCCGGGATCACCGGTTTCCTCCCACACTCCAAAGACGTGGAGGTTTGTAGGCTGATTGACTTGGTACAAATGTAAATTGTCCCTTGCGTGTGTAGGATTGTGTGGGGGGGGGGTCACAGGTCAGCATGGACCCCAGTGGGCCAAAGGGCCTGTTTCCACGCTGTGTTTCTAAAGTCTAATCCATTTAGTCCCAAATGAGAGTGACACAAAGAGCAGGAGTAACTCAGCGGGACTGGCAGCATCCCTGGAGAGAAGGGATGGGTGACGTTTCCGCTAGTCACTAAGGAGGTTCGGGTTCAAATTATGTTCAGGGCCTGTTTCCGCGCTGAAATCTCTGAAACTAAAAACTAAAAACCAAATCTCAGTATGTTGTTATTCACACACCGTTACATACAGATTGTAGAGACAATGCCGGGAAAAGGGAAACAAAATGATAGATTTCTTTAATATACTGTGTTCAATGAATAACTGTAAATCATAGACCTTATCAGTTATAACAGCCGTGTGCTGCAGTGCTGGTTTTGAGGGTGAATAAGAGGATTTGTATAGGACAATCATTAGAGGGAGACTATCCACCCACCAACTGTGTTTCAGTTTTTGCTCTGTCTTTCATCTTCATTTGACACAATTGCTTCATAAACAGCATGTATTAGATTTGGTGTTGACTCTATACTGTTATAGGAGAAACTAGAGGCGATAAACACTGCTGTAAACATTTAAAAACAAATGGGTTTTGCAGTTCTGTTCTCGAGAGTCTACATGGATCCCTTTGATTGTCCATGTAACATATTTTCTCTGCTTTCCTAGTATCTGGATTATATTACTAAGCGTGCCCTAAATTTTTTTTTTTTTTTTTTTTTTTTTTAATTAATCTTTCTGAGTCATTTTTGCTCCCACTTGTCACTGCCATTGAATATATAATGCAGGATTGAAACCTTTCCAGAAGAGGAGTAACATTTGTCATTGATAAATGCATGATCATGTAAATCTATCTGCAATGCAATTTAGCTGTAGCTCTTGCTATTTGTTTCATTTTTAGTTCAGAGGTACAGCACGGAAACAGGCCAGTCGGCCCATCGGGTCCGCGCTGACCAGCGATCACCCCATACACTAGCTCTGTCCTACACACTAGGGACAAACTTTACCGAAGCCCATTAGCCTACAAGTCCCTCCCAACCTCAATGAAGATGTTAACAAAGATCATCTTGAGGAAAGTTTAAAGGGGTATTCTTGGGTATTCAGGGATTGACAGGTTCTTGATTAGTACGGGTGTCAAAGGTTACGGGGTGAAGGCAGCAGAATGGGGTTGAGAAGGAAAGATAGATTCAATTCAATTCAATTCAATTCAATTCAACTTTAATGTCATCGCACAAATACAAGTATCAGTACAACGAAATGCAGTTTTGCGTCAGTCCGTAGTAGTTGTACATAAAGAGAAAAAACAAGGAAAAAATAGAAAGAGAGAAGATACAGAATAATCAGGAAATACAGAATGATTAAACAAAGGGGACGGAGGGACTGGAGAAATCTATCGGCGGGACTCCGAGTTCAGCAGTGTGATTGTGTTGTTGTAGAAGCTGTTCCTCATCCTGCTGGTACGTGACCTGAGGCTCCTGTACCGCCTCCCTGATGGGAGGAGGGCAAACAGTCCATGGTTGGGGTGGGAGGGGTCTTTAATGATCTTCCCAGCCCGTCTCAGACACCGTTTTCGGTGGAGGGCATCCATGGCAGGGAGCGGGGCACCGATGATGTGCTGCGCGGTTTTCACCACCCGTTGTAGTGCCTTCCTGTCCGCAGCAGTGCAGCTGCTGTACCATACCGTGAAGCAGGTGGTCAGGATACTCTCTATGGTACAGCGGTAAAAGTTGGTCAGGATCTGGGGGGACAGGTGGGCTTTCTTGAGCCTCCTAAGGAAGTAAAGGCGCTGCTGTGCCTTTTTGATCAGCTTGGAGGTGTTGAGGGACCAGGACAAGTCCTCCGAGATATGCACTCCGAGGAATTTATAGCTGGAGACGCGCTCCACCTCAGTCCCGTTGATATGGATGGCGGTATGACTGCCTCCTCTGGTCTGCCTGAAGTCGACAATAATCTCCTTCGTCTTTTTGGAGTTGAGGATGAGGTTATTGTCGGCACACCAGGTGGTCAGGTGCTGGATCTCATCCCTGTAGGCTGACTCATCGTTGTCGCTGATCAGTCCTACTACCGTGGTATCGTCAGCAAACTTAATAATGGCGTTGGATCCGTACTTTGGGATGCAGTCGTGGGTGAAGAGGGAGTAGAGGAGAGGGCTGAGCACACAGCCCTGTGGCACTCCGGTGTTCAGTGTTATAGTGGAGGAGGTGAGGTTATTGACCCTAACAGACTGTGGTCTGTTAGTGAGGAAGTCCAATGTCCAGTTGCAGAGGGAGGTGGAGATGCCAAGTCCACTGAGTTTGGTGATCAAGCTGGCTGGGATGACAGTGTTGAAGGCAGAGCTGAAATCAATGAACAGCAGCCTGATGTAGGAGTTGTTGTAGTCCAGGTGGGTCAGGGCAGAGTGTAGGGCCGCCGATATGACGTCCTCTGTAGACCTGTTGGTCCGGTAGGCAAACTGATGGGGGTCCAGTGTGGGGGGGAGGCCGTGATTGAATGCTGGAGTGGACTCGAGGGGCCGAATGGCCTAATTTTTCTCCGATGACTTATGAAGTAGCTGAAGGGAGTTGTCGTAGAATTTCGCTCACGGAACAGACACAAAAATAGACACAAAAAGCTGGGTCTCGAAACGAAGGGTCTCGACCCGATACGCCACCCATTCCTTCTCTCCAGAGATGCTGCCTGTCCCGCTGAGTTACTCCAGCTTTTTGTGCCTATCTTCGGTTTAAACCAGCATCTGCAGTCCCTTCCGACACATGCACTTCACTGCCACATAGTGCCACCTACTTCAAGCGCGATTCATTAGTTGTGCTGTGAATTTGTGAAAACACTGAAGTTTCAGTTATCAGGTTTAGTTTCGGTTTATTGTCACGAGTACCAGGGTAGAGTGAAAGCTTTTGTTGTGTGCTCGCCGGTCAGCGGAAAGACAATACGTGATAACAATCGAGTTGTTTACAGTGTTCAGAAACAGGATAAAGGAAGTCATATTTCATGCACAATAAAGTCCAGTAAACTCCGATTATAGATAGTCCCACTGCGGTGACCTAATTGGCGAGTTTAGAAGAGTTTGCCCTCGACTCGTACTCACAGCATCGTCGACACAAGTTCCGAGGAGGCCTTTGTAACTCTCCTTCATGCTCGAGAGTAGTCTCCGCGTACTCAAGTCAAGTCAAGTCGAGTTTATTTGTCACATACACATACGAGATGTGCAGTGAAATGAAAGTGGCAATGCTCGCGGACTTTTGTGCAAAAGACAAACAACAAAACAACCAAACAAATTATAAACGCAATCATAACACACATATTCTTTTACATAATAAATAATGGAAGGAAAAAAACGTTCAGTAGAGTTAGTCCCTGGTGAGATAGGTGTTTACAGTCCGAATTGCCTCTGAGAAGAAACTCCTTCTCAACCTCTCCGTTCTCACCGCATGGCAACGGAGGCGTTTGCCTGACCGTAGCAGCTGGAACAGTCCGTTGCAGGGGTGGAAGGGGTCTCCCATGATTTTATTTGCTCTGGAGTTGCACCTCCAGGAGGTGCAACTCCAGAGCAAATAAAATCATGGGAGACCCCTTCCACCCCTGACACGAGGTTTCAGCTAGGTCGCGGCGTATTTTTCAACAGGTTGAAAAATGCCCGCGAGTAAAAAAAGGTCGCCATGGAAAAAAATCGATATTTTTGTTACCCGTAGGTTTAGTCTAAGTAGGTCATAGTAGGTCGGCATGTTAGTCGTAGGTAATCGTGGGTAGTCAAGGGTAGTTGAAGGTAGTCGTAGACAGTCTTCAACATAGTCGAAGGGAGGTCGAAGGAGATCGAAGTCTTCACTCTCCACTATTCGGTGTCCAATTTTCCCGAAGCTAGTCAAAGCTAGTTTTCAACATGGTCGAAAGAGGAAAGAGGTCTTCAACATGACACTTTTCCAAACTCTCCTAAACTCTACTAAACTCGCCAATTAGGTCGCTGCAGTGGGACAGCCCCTTTAGGTTGTAGAAGAATCACCTTACCATTGTGAGCCACAGCATGCTGCCATCTGTTATTCCCTTGACCAACCTTGATGCTTTGCTCCAAACATTAGCATCTGCACTCTGTCGTAAGGCCACCCCTGATCATTGACATAGAAACATAGAAACATAAAAAATAGGTGCAGGATTAGGCCATTCGGCCCTTCGAGCCTGCGCCACCATTCAATATGATCATGGCTGATCATCCAACTCAGTATCCTGTACCTGCTTTCTCTCCATGCCCCCTGATCCCTTTAGCCACATTAACTCCCTCTTAAATATGGCCAATGAACTGGCCTCAACTACATTTTGTGGCAGAGAATTCCAGAGATTCACCACTCTCTGTGTAAAAAATGTTTTTCTCATCTCACTCCTCTGATTTCCCCCTTATCCTTAAACTGTGACCCCTTGTTCTGGACTTCCCCAACATCGGGATCTTCCTGCATCTAGCCTGTCCAACCCCAAATTTTATAAGTTTCTATAACGTGCACATCTTCTATTGGGCATAACCTCCTCACCATTGGCAAAAAAAACATTTTGGACTCCTCAGTGCACAAGTTTCGGCCATCGTGCACATTGGGCATAGCACACTGCATCTTGCAGCAATTCAGCCCATTGAACCTGCTTTTTCATGAAAGATTTCTAGGCCCAAAATAAAATCATGAGGGGGGCAGAGAACAATTGCAAGGAGTTTGCCAGGATGTATGGACCTGAGGTTGGGCAGTCGAGGACTTTATTCTTTGGAGTGCAGGAGAATGAGAGGTGACCTTACAGAGGTGTATACAATCAGGAGGGGAATAGATAAGGTGAAGGCACAGAGTCTTTCACCCAGAGTAGGGAATTGAGAACCAAAGGACATATGTTTAAGGTGAGAGGAAAAAGATTTAATAGGAATCTGAGAGGCAACTTTTTCGTACAAAGGGTGTTGGCTGCCGGAGAAGGTAGGTGAGGCAGGGACGATCGCAATGTTTTAAGAAATATTTAGACAGGCACATGGATAGGACAGATTTAGATGGATATGGGCCAAGCACAGGCAAATGATTAATGTAGATGGGACATGTTGGTCGGTGTGGGTAAGTTGGGCCGAAGAGCCTGTTTCCACACTGCATGACCATTTGCTTGCGTTTGTGATATAAGATCATCCCTCATCCTCCTGCGCTCCATGGAATAGCGTCCCAGACTGATCAGCAACCACTCCCTGTAGCTCAATCCTTCGAGCCCTGCCAACATCCTTGTAAATCTTCTCTGCATTCTTTCCAGCTTGAATGGTACTAGCTTGGATGAGGTATCTTGGTCGGCATGGACTATTTGGACTGAAGGGCATGTTTCCATGCCGTATGATTACAATAAATTGCATTCTTATGAGGTAGGAATCAGGCTTTAAGGCTCATCGGGAAGGCTGGCTCCATCCTGGGAGTGGAGTTGGATTCACTGGAGGTGCGCTCGAAGGGGAGGATGCTCCTCAAACTGCGGAGCATCCAGGTCAATACAGCTCACCCCCTCCATGACTCACTGGTCAACCTAAGGAGCACCTTCAGCAGCAGACTGGTTCCACAAAGATACAGCACAGAACGCAACAGGAGATCCTTCTTCCCTGTGGCTATCAAACTGTACAACTCCTACCCCTTCTGTTGTGGGGTAGACTGACTCCCCCCTCCCCCCCAATATTTGCACATCTCCACGCCTGGGATTTCCACTTGTCACTTTAATTTCATGAACTTGTTGCGTTTTATGACCGTTGGCAGATTAATTCCCCTCCTGGGATAAATATAGTTCTATCATATCGTATCTTATCGTATCATTAAGATGAAGCGCGGCACGGTGGCGCAGCGGTAGAGTTGCTGCCTTACGACGCTTGCAGCACCAGAGACCCCGGTTCGATCCCGACTACGGGTGCTGTCTGTACGGAGTGTGTACGTTCTCCCCGTGACCACGTGGGTTTTCTCCGAGGTCTTCAGTTTCCTCCCACACTCCAAAGACGTGCAGGCTTGTAGCTTAATGGGCTTGGTATAAGTGTAAATTGTCCCCGGTGTGTGTAGGATAATGTAAGTGTGCGAGGATCGCTGGTCGGTGCGGACTCGATGGGCCGAAGGGCCTATTTCCCGCGCTGCATCTTGAAACTAGATTAAACTAAACTAAACTTGATGACAGGATACCCATCACGTGAATTGGACAAGTTTAGAGGGGCATGAGCCAAATGCAAGCAAGCTGGGCTATTGTAGGTGGGACATGTTGGGCTGCGTGTGCAAGGGCCTGTTTCCACAAGTGCATGACTCTATAACAGTTGGTGCTGGGACAATTGCAGAGATGCATTGACTTGTGTTATAAAGTAGCTGTAAATGTTAGAGCAGCCTGGCGTAATAACTGATTCGGAGCAGTGTGTAATAAGAGGCGAATTATAGGCTAGTTAACTCGGGTAGACTACTAACTGTATTAGCCCTTGACATCCACCATGCACTTCCGCCAACACTACTTCCCAACCCTAAGGTTGCTATATAATTTTATTAGACTGTTATTCTCATAAAGTTGTTAAGATTTGACACTTCTGTGTTTTCAATTCCTTACTTTACTGGCCAGACAGAGAAATAGGACCACGTCGCTGGGAGGCAATAATTTACAGTTTGGCAGGATTGATTGCCTCAATAACAATTTGAAGAGAATGGACATAGAGTCGGTGGAGATGTTATTTCCATTTCCACCTTCCTTGTCTCATTTCACACAGAACACCGCAAGGTCATTGCATTTCTCTACCTCATTATATATACAGTCGGCCTTGGAAGTTAACAGTTCCACTTCATTGAGTATTATTATTCATAATAAGAATTCGAGAAATGTGTTTGTATCTCAGCAATAAAAATACATCAGGTTGAACCAATCTGGCTGTGAACGTTTTAAATGTGAATTGACTTTGGTTTAGTTTAGTTTAGTTTAGAGAAACAGGCCCTTCGGCCCACCTAGTCCGCGCCAACCAGCGATCCCCACACATTAACACTACCCCACACACACTAGGGACAATTTACATTTATACCAAGCCAATTAGCCTACAAACCTGTAGGTGTGGGAGGAAACTGAAGATTTCGGAGAAAACCCAACGCAGATCACGGGGAGAACGTGCAAACTGCGTACAGACAGCACCCATAGTCAGATTCGAACCCAGGTCACTGACACTGTGAGGCAGCAACTCCACTGCTGCACCACCGTGCATTGGTTTGGTGTTCATGGGCCAAAGTTTGTCAAATGGCATCCACTCCTTCAATCTTTTGCCCCCTCCCTCATATAGCTGTGTTTGTGTTATCATTCTTTGCGTACATTTCCTTTGTTTACATTCATTGGAGGGATGCGGGCTCCTGTGCTGAACCAGCATTCACTTTCCCGTAGAGACACGAGGAACTGCAGATGCTGGAATCTGGAGTAAAAGACAAAGTGCCGGAGTAACTCAATGGGTCAGCCTGTTTCTCTGGAGGGAATGGACGGGCGATGTTTCGGGTTAGGGAACCTTCTTCAGACACATTGCAGTAGGGAACGAGAAAGTGGGAATAGATGTGGGGGGTTGGACAAAGCCTGTCAAGTGATAGGTAATATTATGAGCAATTTAGTGCCCCATATAGAGACATAGACAATACGTGCAGGAGGAGGCCATTCGACCCTTCGAGCCAGCGCCGCCATTCATTGTGATCATGGCTGATCGTCCCCTATCAATAACCCGTGCCTGCCTTCTCCCCATATTCCTTGACTCCACTAGCCCCGAGAGCTCTATCTCTCTTCAATCCATCCAGTGATTTGGCCTCCACTGCCCTCTGTGGCAGGGAATTCCATAAATTCACAACTCTCTGGGAGAAAAAAGGTTTTTCTCATCTCAGTATTAAATGACCTACCCTGTATTCTAAGACTGTGGCCCCTGGTTCTGGACTTGCCCAACATAGGGAACATTTTTCCTGCATCTAGCTTGTCCAGTCCATTTATAATTTTATATGTTCACCACTCATCCTTCTAAACTCCAGTGAATACAAGCCTAGTGTTTTCAACCTTTCCTCATATGACAGTCCCGCCATCCCAGGGATCAATCTCGTGAACCTATGCTGCACCGCCTCAATCACAAGGATGTCCTTCCTCAAATTAGGAGACCAAAACTGTACACAATACTCCAGATGTGGTCTCACCGGAGCCCTATACACCTGCAGAAGAACCTCTCTACTCCTATACTGAAATCCTCTTGTTATGTATCTGAGGAACGATGTGCCGGCCCTGGGGAGGGTCCAGGGGAGGTTTACAAGAATGATCCCAGGAATGAGTGGGTTAGCATATGATGAGCGTTTGACAGCACTGGGTCTTTAACTACTGAGTTACCCCTCACATTCCCATTAAAACCTTTCCCCAGCACCTCAAACCTGTGTCCTCTGGTCCTCGATTCCCCTACTCGGGGCAAGAGACTCTGGGCGTCGAAACCTCTCCTGACTTTTAAAATCCAGTTGCCGCATCCATTACACCGTTCTGCAAGAAGCATTTCTCACCTCGCAGAACAAATACATTTTGTGTGAGGGTAAACACGAATGATTCCGTGTGATATCTAACGAGAGGAAGCATCTGCGATCCACGTATAACGGCACAATTTACGCATTTGATGAGGTTGGATAGAGTGGAAACATCTGTTTGTGAAGAAAAGTAAGCAGGACAAAGGCAACTAAACAGTGTGACAGAATTGAAAGAGAAAGAGAGCTGAGCATGACTCCAGCATCTGTGATAATGAGGAGCAAAGGCAGATGGAACCGTCCAGAGGGGATGGCAAACCAGATGTGCATTGAAATGTTCTAACATTTGACCATATGCTAACATTAACTGTGTTTATTGCAATGCATATTAAAATAATATATCTGACAGAAAATGGTTTGCACATCCTTATTTCATGCATCCCTGCACTATACATAAGCTCACAAAGTAAAATACATTTTGCAGCTATTTTCAAATGTAGGCAATTTAAAAAATCCGGCCTTTAGTATAAAACATGTGATATTGACGATAGGCACTAAAAGCTGGAGTAAAGCAGCGGGTCAGGCAGCATCTCTGGAGAGAAGGAATGGGTGACGTTTTGGGTCGTATCAGTTCTGAGGAAGGGTCTCGAACTGAAACGTCATCTAAAACCAGCAACAGCCTACGTCATCCTGGTGACAACCTACGACAGCACCTACGTCAGGAGAAGTCAAGCTTCGCTCATTGACGTCAAACCCACTGTCCCCGCGCCCTCATCGACCGCCGACCGCGGGTCAACCCGCGAGGCTCCTGGGTGGCCATCACAGTCAACGGCCCAAAGAAAATGACCTGCCAAGCATTTCCTGGCCAATCTGTGAAGGAGTCTGCAAATTTGTCTGTCCAAATTTGTCCCTGGTGTGTGTCGGATAGTGATAGTGTTAGTGTACGGGGTGATCGTGGTGGAGAAGCTTGTGTGGTCCTGGGATCCTGAGAGCGATGACGTCTGGAGCTATGCTCCTGGTAGGGCCACCCATGGCGGTAAGGTCGAGGGGGAGGTCTCTGACAAAGAGCAATCCAACCAAGACCCTAATGTGGAACAGGCGGAGGACGATGGCTGACCTTAGTGGAGCGTCACAACGGCTGGGAAGGCGGATGAAGGCTGCAGCAGAAAAGGGTCTCCGGTCATCTTGGACTCCGTGCCACTGGATCCTGACCCAGATCTGTCAAGGACCGTGGGGTGGCTGTCTGTGCACCAGTCTCCCCACGTTAAACAAAGTCACGCACAGGCGTCCTCCATGAGAGGACAGTCATACTCGTTTCAGGTGACCGCCAATGATGATGATCGCTGGTCAGCGCTGTCCTAGCGGGCCGAAGGGCCTGTTTCCACACTGCATCTCCAAAGCTTAAAGTCATTGATGGCACAGGTGTATGCAATGGGAATTCAGGTCAGTTCAGCTTTGTTTCATGTCTTTCGTCACGTGCTAACCAGCCAGCGGAAAGACAATACATGATTACAATCGAGCCACTCACAGTGCACAGATAAGTGGTAATTCCTAAATACATGGACTTCTTAAATAGTTAAAATGGAAGAGCAAATTATGGAGTAAGTGTGATGTTTTATGCTGCTCCATATTTCCCTGAGTTCTTTGCCATGATCCACATCACCATTGGTGAAACACTATGCCAATTATCATAGTTTCACCCCCATTGAAATCAAAGACAACTTGGACTTTCGTGCATTTTAGCCAGTTTTCATGCTGCTGCCTTAGATTTAAATGGATTAAACTGAGTAACTCCCAATTGTAAGGATCACAATGTTGATTAACCCCCCCCCCCCCACCCTTCTTCCCTTGATTAATTGCCGGGCATGATGCCAGTGTCTGCCAATGCCTTACCATGATCACTGCACGTAGCCAGCAGTGCCCACTCACTCTTCACTGCTGTTGCCATGGACAGTGGTTTTATATCATTACTGCCTCTCTCGACGTACAGCTGGCATGCACGTCGCAGAAAATAACTACAGTACACAGTGCATTTTGGCTGCCAAAGGTGATGATATTATCACAATGAATATTTCAATCCCTGATTATTAATAGTGATATTATTAATAACAATCAATGCCCGGTGCAATAAGCGCCAATGACTGTGAAGCGTTAGGACGTTCGTGCGGCACGGTGGCGCAGTGGCAGAGTTGCTGCCTTACAGCACCAGAGACCCAGGTTTGAACCGTTCGAGTCTGTACTTTCTCCCTGTGACTGCGTGGGTTTTCTCCAGGTGATCTGATTCGGGTGAACCGGTTTAAAAATACTCAATTACTTGGCCTCCCCAGCGTCTGTGGCAATGAATCCCACAGATTCACCACCCTTTGACTAAAGGAATTCCTCCTCATCTCCTTCCTGAAGGAACATTCTTTAATTCTGATGCTATGACCTCTTGTCCGAGATTCTCCTACTAGATTAAATCCACTGTGCATCAAATCCAGGACAAACAGACTCAGGAATAGTTGCTTTCCGAGAATTATATCTACCATAAATTCAAATTCACACATGCACTGACTACACCGCCCAACACGGACTTCCATCTGTATATATGTATATATGTATGTAGCGCCGCAGAATTTGTGCACCTATTCCCCCCCCCCCCCCCATCTCCCTTCTGTTTTTTGTTTTTTTCTGTTTCTTGTTTTTTGTGCTAAATTGTATGTATGCACTGAGTACGAGCAGCTTTCAGTTTCACTGTACATGTATAGTGACAATAAATGGCATATCTATATCTATCTAGTAAGGGTGTCAGGGTTCCGGGGAGAAGGCAGGAGAATGGGGTTCGGAGGGAGAGATAGATCAGCCATGATTGAATGGCGGAGTAGACTTGATGGGCCGAATGGCTGCTCCTATCATTTATGGTCTTAATACCATAAGTGACCACAAACTCAAACACACAAGGTAGAGCAAAGAGAAAGAGTGTAGAATATATACTGTTAGATAATGATGTGGCCCTTGTGGCTAAAGGGATCAGCGGGTATGGAGAGAAGGCAGGTACGGGATACTGAGTTGGATGATCAGCCATGATCATATTGAATGGTGGTGCAGGCTCGAAGGGCCGAATGGCCTACTCCTGCACCTATTTTCTATGTATCTATGTATGATTGAATCATTGGGGCAGTTCAACACAGGGTATTCGTAAATCTGCTTTGAATTATATTTCAATCTGAATGTAACAAAAATAAGATTCTTCTGTTGCAAGTACAGCATTGGAAACTAATTTAATTTTGTAAAAGAGAGAGCCGGGGTACATGAAATTGACTTGGCAGTGACAAAAATCAGAAAGAAGGAAATTGTACGCACCAATTTACATGATCACAGACTTTGAAGCTAATATGAGATAAAGGAAACATTTACTACAAGGACCGTCAATGACAAATCACAACTGTGTGCCTTTTTGCTTGTAATTCATCCTTTTGCAGCATGCATGACTCATTTTTGTGTCTGTTCCAACTAAAGTCCCTCAGGCTAAGCAGCTTCCTTCAGTTAACGCAGGAGGTTGAAGAAATAGAGAGGCCTAAGAGAATTCGGTCCATGAAGTCTAATTAAAAGTGATGACATTCAAATATCTTATGATGAAAAACAAATACCTTCAAATGCCTTCAGACGGTGGCAACTAATTAAACATCAGTTGGCACATTCCAGGTGTAAGGTGTTCAGTTTAGTTTCTAGTTTAGCGATAGAGTGCGGAAACAGGCCCTTCAGCCCACCGAGTCCGTGCCGACCAGTGATCCCCGCACATGCACACTACCTTACACACACACACACACACTAGGTACAATTTAGTTTTACATTTATGCCAAGCCAATTAACCTACGAACGTGTACGTCTTTGGAGTGCGGGAGGAAACGGAAGATCTCGGAGAAAACCCACGCAGGTCATGGAGAGAACGCACAAACTCCGTAGAGACAAGCACCCGTGGTCGGGATCGAACCCAGATCTCTGGCGCCGTATGCACTGAAAGGCAGCAACTCTACCGCTGCGCCACCGTGATAAGAAGCGTATCCTTTCATTAATAATGTGGTGAGCAAGCCAGTTGATAAACTTACTAAGAAAAGAAGATGGAAGCTATCTCGAACCATTCAAGCTGTCTCTTGCTCACAGCAATTGCACACAAATGCATTTTGAATAATCTGGTGCTGAACTGACTGAATATTTTGCAGGAAATAATTTTCTCCCTATAATTGCCCTACTGCACAGTTATCAAAGCTCACAGCTAAAAATTGCAAACGGTTCTTTATCAAAGCAATCATTTCCGTAAGAGGCACCAATGTTTACAGAAATTTATGCTGAATATTGTCTTTTATTTCTAAATACGTAGTAGATTTATGTAGCAGCAGTAATGTATATTGGAAAGGAATTAAATGAATAGGCTTATGAAAAGCCATGTCTCATGAGTTTAATTCCTTTCGGAAGGAGATGAGGAGGAATTTCTTTCTTGCGTCAGAGGGTGGTGAATCTGTGGAATTCTTTGTGGAGGCCAAGCCGATGGATATTTTTAAGGCAGACATAGAAAGATTCTTGATTAGTACGGGTGTCGGGGTTTATGGGGAGAAAGCAGGAGCATGCGGTTTGGAGGGACAGATAGATCAGCTGTGATTGAATGGCGGAGTTGACTTGATGGGCCGAATGGCCTAATCTGCTCCTATCACATGAAATTATGAACATGGAAATTATTTGTTTCTGTCTTTAGGTTCAATCCTGACCTTGGGTGTTGTTTGTGTGGTTTGCACGTTCTTTCTGTGACCGCTCCGGTTTCCTCCGGGTGCTCCGGTTTCCTCCCATATTCTTTTTTTTCTTTCTTTTTTTTCCCCTCCCATATTCTAAAGACGTGCGGGTTTGTATGTTAATTGGCCTCTGTAAATTGCTCTTGGTGTGAAGGGCAGAAGTGCAAGGTAGCACAAATTGTAAATTGTCTCTCGTGTGTGTAGGAAAGTGCTAGTGCACCTGATCGCTGGTCGGCACGGTGGGCTGAAGTGCGTTTTTCCGCGCTGTATCCCTGAACTAAACTAAACTAAAGTCAACAATGAGGAATGCAGGGAATCCAGAGAAGATTAGCTTAACCTAACATCATGTCCTGTCCTAGGCCTCCTCCATTGCCAGAGTGAGGCCCAGTGCAAATTGGAGGAGCAGCACCTCATATTTTGCTTGGGTAGTTTACACCCCAGCGGTATGAAACATTGACTTCTCCAATTTCAGGTGGTCCTTGCTCTCTCCCTCCTTCCCCCACCCCTTCCCAGCTCTCCCACAGCCTACTGTCTCCGCATCTTCCTTGCTTCCCCCCCCCCCCCCCGAACATCAATCTGAAGAATGTTCTCGACCCGAAACGCCACTGATTCCTTCTCTCCATAGATGCTGCCTCACCCGCTGAGTTTCTCAAGCACTTTTGTCTACCTTCGATTTTTCCAGCATCTGCAGTTGAAACAAGTTTATTCATGGATAACCCCTTGAGATGGACAGTCATCTCGTTTTCGAGGGGGTCCAACATAGAACATACAGCACAAGACATAACATACATAGAGGCTCTCATTGACCCACCTACCCACACACCAATCCCAAAACCCCTCCATCCCCACTTGTTATAGTTTATAACAATTGTTAATTGGCTTTACATATCCAATAATAACAATAGTTATGTGTTACAGCATAATGTTAATGCATAATACCATATACCACCTATCATACATCGTACGTTAATACATACTATCAACATTATTACATGATATATTATTTCATGATATTGTGACATAATACAATATAAGACCTTGTTACACTATGCAATACAATAATACATAAGTGTAATGGCCATGCATATACAATAGTTATGCCAAATGATCACACAGTTCTTTCTTAAACATCATGCTCGGCATGGACGTCGCGGGCCAAAGGGCCTGTTCCGATGCTGTACTGTTCTATGTACCTTCTATGTATGACTTGCAAGCTAGAGTCCGCGCTCTCTTTGATTAGATTTTTCTTCCCCTTCTCAACACTGCACCAGACTAGGTGAGAATCCACAACGAAAAGGCAGGCTTGAACGCCTCAAGAACCATTCACTATCTCAGCGTGAGGTTCACACATCTTTGCTGTGTTTGCTTCAGAGACTGAGCTTGGAGTCTGTGCAGAGAACTTTAAAGCTGCATGATTTACAGTATACCACTAAAACGTAACTCACTTCAATCTCCTCCACTGTGGAATAATGGCTAGTGAATAAATTGAAGTGTGACAGAAGGTTTAGGGGAACATTTAAAAGCCACGGAAAGGATCAAATCTTTCTGAATGAATGTGTAGTATCAATACTCATCAAAAAGCAAGTTAACAAAATTAATTTAATTTTGATGGGCATGTAAAACAGGCAAATGAGGATTGGACACACGGACACCCAAGGAACTCCAAAAGTATAGAAACATAGACAATAGGCCATTCGGCCCTTCGGGTCAGCACCACCATTCAATATGCTCATGGCTAATCATCCAGATTCAGTACCCCGTTCCTGCTTTCTCCCCACATCCCTTGATTCTGTTAGCCCTATGAGCTAGATCCAACTCTCTCTTGAATACATCCAGCGAATTGGCCTCCACTGCCTTTTGTGGCAGAGAAGTCCCCAGATTCACAACTCTCTGGGTGAAAAGGTATTTCCCCATTGGTGCTTTTTTTCATATCTTTCATTCACTGGTTTTATCTCTCTGCATCATCGCCTATATCTCTCGTTTCCCTCTCCCCTGACTAGTCTCTACCTGAAACGTCACCCATTCCTTCTCTCCAGAGATGCTGCCTGACCCGCTGAGTTACTCCAGCATTTTGTGTCTATCTTCAGCGTAATCACGGATGAGTCGCAGCCGGGCCAATCCTTCTTAACCCCTCTCCCATCAGACAAAAGATACAGAGACTGTGTGAAAACACACATCTTGTGTCCTTTGGGTTTCTTCCAGGATGATACCAACACCAGGAACATGTGGGAAGGCATCCGGGCCATAACAAACTACAAGGCCCTTCAGATGTCTTGTAAGGATGACATAGACTTTCTAAATGAACTAAATAATCATTTCGGCAGGTTTGAGGCACTGAACACCACTGCAGTGAGGAAATTAGAGCCACAACCAGGAGACTTTTGAAACTGCTGAAGTCCGCAGAATCCTGGAGGGCATTGACCAGCGAAAGGCAGCCGGACCGGATAACATACCGGGGCGTCTGCTTAGGGGATGTGCCGACCAGCTGGCTCTGGTTCTGACAGACATTTTTAACATCTCCCTGAACCAGGCCATTGTACCATCGTGTTTCAAGACAGCCACCATCATACCAGTTCCCAAAAAGTCCACAATAACCTGCCTGAATGATTATCGCCCCGTAGCACTCACACCAATAATAATGAAGTGCTTTGAGAGGCTTATTAAGCAGCACATAGTCTCTAAACTCCCCTCCAGGTTTGGCCCGTTCCAGTTTACTTATCGCCCGAACCGCTCCACAGAGGATGCTATCTCCTCTGCAGTCCACCTGAGCCTACAACACCTGGAGGAGAGGAACACCCACGTGCGGATGCTGTTTGTTGATTTCAGCTCAGCATTTAACACGATAATCCCCCAGCATCTGGTGAGCAAACTGGCACCCTTAGGATTCAATACCAGACTATGCAACTGGATCCTGGATTTCCTTTCTGAAAGACCCCAGTCTGTGCGGGTGGGGAAGAACACCTCCTCGGTCATCACACTGAGCACCGGCTCCCCTCAGGTCTGTGTCCTGAGTCCGCTGCCCTTCACATTGATGACACATGACTGTGTCGCCAGGTCCACTACTAACCATATCATTAAATACGCGGATGACACAACAGTAGTGGGCCTCATCCGCAATAACGACGACCAGGCATATAGAGAGGAGGTGGAACAGCTGGTGAGCTGGTGCAGCAGGAACAACCTTCTCCTAAATGTGAACAAAACCAAGGAGATTGTCGTCGATTTCAGAAGGAAAATTCAGCCCAGTCACACTCCTCTTTGCATCAACAACTCAGCAGTGGAGCAGGTGAAAAGCATCAAGTTCCTGGGGGTGCATATAACGGACACCTTAAACTGGTCCACAAACATTACATCTCTGGCAAAACGGGCACAGCAGCGGTTGTACTTCCTCCGCAGGTTGAGAAGTTTACACCTCTACCCTCCCATCCTCGCTACTTTCTACAGAAGCACAATTGAGTCGGTCATGACCAGCTGCATCTCTACGTGGTGCAGCAGCTGTACAGCTGCGGACTGGAAGTGCCTTCAGAGAGCGGTGAGGACAGCGGAAAAAATCATTGGGACTTCTCTTCCTTCCATCATGGACATGGGGTACAAGCGCTGTCTGATTAGAGCTAAGGGCATTATCAGAGCCCCCACACACCCACAATTTGGACTGTTCATACTGCTGAACTCTGGGAGGAAGTACCGCAGCATGAAGAGCGGGACAACCAGGTTCTGCAACAGCTTCATCCCCCAGGCCATAAGATTACTGAACAATCAAAAAAACCGAGGCTAGAACTTTTTAAATATCGACACTTTTTAAAAACATTTTATATATATTTATTTTACAGAACCATGCACATGAGGCATTTTTATGGACGCACCTAGCACTTTTTACTATTACCTGGTTTTGGAGAGTCAAATGCAACAAAATTTCGTTCAAGGTGCACTGTGTCTAGGTGTATATCTGAATGACAATAAAGTTTTCATTCATTCATTAACCAGTGTCTGCAGTTCCTGTTTCTACAGATTCACTCCTCTATGTGTGCAACTAGATCATAAACATGTATTGTCTTTCCGCTGACTGATTAGTACACAACATAAACGTTTTTTGCTGCACCTCGGTACACGTGACAATAAACTAAACTAAAATAAACTAAACTAAACTAAATGTCTGAAGAAGGGTCTCGACCCGAAACGTCGCCTATTCCTTCGCTCCATAGATGCTGCCTCACCCGTTGAGTTTCTCCAGCATCTACCTTCAATGTTTCCAGCATCTGCAGTTCTTTCTTAAACTAAATTAAACTATGTGTGAACAAATTGCTTCTCATCTTTGTCCTTGTCCTGATCCAAGGCATTTCAGATGGAGGATTTATCTTCCATGGTGTTTAACTATCCCATCTAATATTGGGTGCGTTGTATGACTGGTGTTCCTTCTATTTCCATAAAGTTCCCTTCAGGTGAAATTGATTCTCAAAATTCATTTTTATGCGATGCTGGTTATTGCACAAAAGGACACAAAGTGCTAGAGTGCAGGCCCTGTCCCACTTAGGAGACCTAAACAGCAACCTCTGACTACCTTGCCTGCCACACAAAAAAAAATCAAGGTCGAGGTGACCTGCAACCTCCTACCACCATGTTGAAAACCTTCCTCGACCATGAAGAAAACCGACTTCGACTAGATCTGCGACAAAAAAATTATCGATTTTTAAAACGGCAACCTATATTTAGTCGAGGCCGGTTTTAATCACGATGAAAAAATAGCAGCAACCTAGATGAAGCCTCGACCACACTTTCAACCATTAGGGAGAGTGACCAAAACCTCCGGTGACCTCATGGAAACCTTGGGTGGCGGGCAAGGTCACCAGAGGTTGCTGTTTAGGTCTCCTAAGTGGGACAGGGGCTAACTCAGCAGGTCAAGTATCTTACAACCTAAAGGCATGAACAATGAATTCTCCAACTTGAAGTCACCTTCTACTAAACATCCCCCCACACTCCGACATCCCCGATCTGCTCCGTCCCTCCCATTTTTCTTCCCCTCCTCTCTCCATCTCCTTCCCTGTGCCCTACCTAGATCTACAACTATTTCCCCCCTCACCCCGCTCCCCCTTCTACTTTCTTCCCTCCAATACCACAATTCATAACTCTTCAAACCTGTCTCTTGTCTCTAGCATTTGTTGCAATCATCGAAAGTCCCCCTCGCCTGCGTCCACCTCTTACCTTCCATGCCATTCCTCTTTTCCAGCTTTCTTCCCCCCTCCCCCTCCCTTTACAATCTGAAGAATGGTGGCACCGTGGCGCAGTGGTAGAGTTGTTGCCCCTGGCTACGGCGCTTGCCTGTACGGAGTTTGTACGTTCTCCCCGTGAGGTTGATTATGAGGCGCATATCAACTCGTACCTCGCCAAGAACCTGGACCCACTGCAGTTCGCTTACCGCCACAACAGATCAACGGTGGATGTGATCTCACTGGATCTCCATTCCACTCTGGACCACTTGTACAACAAAAACTCATATGTCAGGCTGTTATTCATCGATTACCGTTCTGCATTTAATACCATCATCCCCTCCAAGCTGGTTACCAAACTCGCTGAACTGGGTCTCTGTGCATCCCTCTGCAATTGGATCCTCGACTTCCTCATCCGCAGACCACAGTCTGTCCGTATTGGTGGAAATGTGTCATCCTCAATAACAATCAGCACGGGAGCACCTCAAGCTGCGTGCTCAGCCCCCTGCTGTACTCACTCTATACTCATGACTGCGTAGCCGGACACTGTTGTAGGACAAATCACTGATGGGGATGAGTCAGAGTATAGAAGTGAGATCATCCGATTGACCAAATGGTGCCAGCACAATAACCTGGCTCTCAACACCAGCAAAACCAAGGAACTGATTGTGGACTTTGGAAGGGGTAGGATAGGGACCCACAATCCCGTTTATATCAACGGGTCAATGGTGGAAAGGGTCCAGAACTTCAAATTCCTGGGCGTGCACATTTCCAAAGATCTTTCCTGGTCCCAGCACACTGATGCAATCATAACGAAAGCACATCAGCGCCTCTACTTCCTGAGAAGATTACGGAGAGTCGCCATGTCAAAGAGGACTCTCTCGAACTTCTACAGGTGCACAGCCGAGAGCATGCTGACCGGTTGCATCGTGGCTTGGTTCGGCAACCTGAACGTCCAGGAACCGAAAAGGCTGCAAAAAGTCAAAAACACTGCCCAGTCCATCATCGGTTTTGTCCTCTCTACCATCGAGGTGATCTATCCCAGTCGCTACCTCAAAAAGGCTGCCAACATCATCAAGGACCCACACCATCCTGGCCACACACTCATCTCTCTGCTGCCATCAGGTAGAAGGTACAGAAGCCTGAAATCTGGTACATCCAGGTTCAGGAACAGCTGCTTCCCCACAGCCATCAGGCTATTAAACACAACTTCAAACAAACTCTGAACTATAACAGCCGAATGCACTTTACCTGTTGATTTAGTCTACGGTATATCGATACGCTGAACTGTTCTGTATGTATGCTTACAATATTCTGTTGTGCTGCAGCAAGCAAGAATTTCATTGCCCTATCTGGGACACATGACAATAAACTCTCTTGACTTGACTTGACCTGCGTGGATTAACTCATCATATCATTCTTATCAAATGTGACAATTGTCCCTAGTGTGTGTAGGATAGCGTTAATGTGTGGGGATCGCTGGTCGGTGCGGACTCGGTGGGCCGAAAGGCCTGTTTCCGCGCTGTATCTCTAAATTAAACTGAACTAATCTAACAGGTGTCGACTCGAAACGCACCTATCCTTGTCCTCCAGAGATGCTCCCTGACCTGCTGACCTGCTGCAGTTGTACAGGGTCTTGGTGAGACCACACCTGGAGTGTTGCGTGCAGTTTTGGTCTCCAAATCTGAGGAAGGACATTATTGCCATAGAGGGAGTGCATAGAAGGTTCACCAGACTGATTCCTGGGATGTCAGGACTGTGTTATGAAGGAAGACTGGATAGACTTGGTTTATACTCTCTGAATTTAGGAGATTGAGAGGGGATCTTATAGAAACTTACAAAATTCTTAAGGGGTTGGATAGGCTAGATGCAGGAAGATTGTTCCCGATGTTAGGGAAGTCCAGGACAAGGGGTCACAGCTTAAGGATAAGGGGGGAAATCCTTAAAAACCGAGATGAGGAGAACTTTTTTCACACAGAGAGTGAGGGTGAATCTCGGGAAACCCTCTGCCCCAAGGGGGAGGCGCGGGCAGGTCAATGGGTTTATTTTAGAGGGAGTTAGATGTGGCCCTTGTGGCCAAGGGGATCAGAGTGGGGTTACGAGTAAGTAAGGCAGGTACGGGATACTGACGTTGAATGGCAAGTGCAGGCTCGAAGGGCCGAATGGCCTACTCGCCCACATGTAACAACTATGTTTCTATGTGACACTTTGTGAATCCCTGGAAGTCGCAAGGGCCTGTTATACTTGGCGATTAATTTTAGGTGAAAATGGTTCAAATTTTGAACAACAAAAAACCAATCCAGCGGCAACAAAAAAAATTTTGCTGATACTTGAAAAAACTACTCGCGCGTCAAACGTCATTTACCTGTGTCACGCCGCTATTTTTTCGCCTTCCTGATAAGTCAGTCAATGATGCCAGCGAGTCCCCAGAGAAAAAATTGCCAAGTGGGACAGACCCTTAAGAGCTGCAGAGACTCAATCATTTTAAGAAAGATGTTATTGGATTTTTTGCTTGATTTTTTGCTCTTAAGGGAATCAAGCCTCTAGCATTAGAGAAGGGAAGTGGCGCTGTTATAAAAGAACAACCATGATCTTATTGAACAGCAGAGCAGGCAAACAGCCCAGTCCATGGTCCATTTTGTATGCTCCGAGTATTTCATCCCATCCGCTCAGCTTCCAGTATAAGAGTTTAGATGTAGAGACGATGTGGGTGTCAGAGGATGGGGAGAAGTAAGGAGAGTGGGGTTACGAGTAAGTAAGTAAGTAAGTAAGTAAGTACGTTTATTGGCCAAGTATTCACATACAAGGAACTTGCCTTGGTGCTCCGCCCACATGTAACAACATGGCACACAGTGACAGTTACGAATGATTCCGAAAACACTAAATATTAATTATAATAAAACATTAATGATAAAACACCATTGATCAAGCATGTGAACCAACAAAATACCAGATCAAAGGGAGGCTACAGATTTTTGGCTGTTGAGTAGAGCAACTACTCGTGGATAAAAACTGTTTTTATGTCTGGCTGTGGCAGCTTTGACAGTCCGGAGTCGCCTTCCAGAGGGAAGTGATTCAAAGAGTTTGTGGCCAGGGTGAGAGGGGTCAGAGATGATCTTGCCCGCTCGCTTCCTGGCCCTTGCAGTGTACAGTTCATCAATGGAGGGAGAGATAGATCAGCCATGATTGAATGGCGGAGTAGACTTGATGGGTGGAATGCCTAATTTTGTTCCTATCCCTTTTAGACTTATGAGGATGTTTCCACTAGTGAGAGAGTCTAGGACCAGAGGCCACAGACTCAGAATAAAAAGTTGTACCTTTTAAAAGGAGATGAGGAGGTATTTCTTTAGTCAGAGGGTGGTGAATCTGTGGAATTCATTGCCACAGAAGGCTGTGGAGGCCAAGTCAATGGATATTTTTAAGGCAGAGATGAACAGATTGTTCATTAGCACGGGTGTCAGAGGTTATGGGGAGAAGGCAGGAGAATGAGGTTAAGAGGGAAAGATAGATCAGCCATGATTGTTTGTTTAAGAAGGAACTGCAGATGCTGGTTTAAACTGAAGATAGACACAAAAAGGTGGATTAACTCAGCGGGTCAGGCAGCATTGCCTGGAGAGAAGGAATGGGTGACGTTTCGGGTCGAGACCCTTCTTCAGACTGATTGTTTGGTGGAGTAGACTTGATGGGCCGAATGGCCTAAATCGGCTCCTATAAAGTATAAAGTTATGAAAACAGTGGCAGAGAGTTACAGTTGCTGCCACACAGAACAAGTGACCTGGGGTTGATCCTGCCTTCCAGTGCTGGCTGTGTGGAGTTTGCACGCTCTCCCTGTGAGCGCGTGGGTTTCCTCCAGGTGCTCCTGTTTCCCCGCACATCCCAAAGACGTGCAGGTTTGTCAGTTAATAGGCCCTCTGTAATTTGCCCCAAGAGCATAGGCAGTGGATGAGAGAATGTAGGAGAGCAAAGTGCAATAGCATGGAACTAGTGTGAACGGGTGATTGCTGGTCGGCGTATACTCGGTGTGTGAAGGGCCTGGTTCCATGCTGTATCTTTGGGATTAAAGTGAACAAAATTGCCTTCAGATTGTGAACTCCGGGAGCAAAAATTCTGAGTTTGCATAACGTCTAAAGATTCATGAATTCCTTGCGTGAATGTAAAGGAAATAACTTTATTGAGGTTTCTAAGCAGCAACTGAAACTTCTGCACTTCATTCTTCAATCTCCTGGGTCGAGCCATTGCCCTTAATGATACCTTGTCAAGGAATCATTTCTAATTATACCCTCAGACCTACATGAAGCTGACATTTGCTGAAGTGGGTATTTGTAGGAAGGAACTGCAGATGCCAGTTTACACTGAGGATAGACACAACATGCTGGAGTAACTCAGCGGGACAGGCAGCCTCTCTGGAGAGAAGGAACGGGTGACGTTTCGGGTCGAGACCCATCGTAAGTGATAGGAGCAGAGTTAGGCTGTTCAGCCCATCAAGTCTACCCCGCCATTCAATCATGGCCGATCTATCTCTCCCTCTTAATCCCATTCTCCTGCCTTCTCCTTGTAACCCCTGACACCCGTACGAATCAAAAATCTATCGTGTTCTGCCTTAAAAATATCCATTGACTTGGCCTCCACAGCCCTCTGTGGCAAAGAATTCCAGAGATTCACCACCCTGCTTCAGACAGAGTCAGGGGGAGCCTGAGGGATGAAAAGGTTCAGAACAAATCAGAGCTGGAACCAATAACTCAGGAAAGGTGGAGCCCACAATGGTCTATTGTTGGCTGTGGAAGAGGTGATAACGAGGGAATAGCTTCTTCCCCATAACCATCAGGCTATTAAACTCAATTCAAACAAAACTCTGATCATTAATAGTCCATTGCACTTTATCTGTTTATTTATGTGTGTATATATACATTCATTGGTTTATGGACACACTGATCTGTTCTGTATTCATGCCTACTATATTCTGTTGTGTGGAAACAAAGCAAGAATTTCATTGTCCTATCTGGGACACATGACAATAAATTCTCTTGAATCTTGAATCTTGAAACGACAAAGAAACTTGCAGGAAAACTAGGGTGGGGAGGGATGGAGAGAGAGAGGCAATGCAATAATTCTATTTAAATCTTAAATTGAATTTCCAATAATCCTTGTATTTCTTCTCTCTTTCCCGCACCCCAGCCGTCTTGCTAGTTTAATAGGACAATTTGGCCAACATGGACAAATTGGACTAAGGGTCTGTTTCCATGTTGTATGCCTCTATGGCAACTACAGAGCTAGCAACCAATAGACTCCAAAAGTATTGCTATCATGAATAATATCAGGGACCAGGATGCACGGGTGGGACGGTGGTGCAGCGGTAAAGTTGCTGCCTCACAGCGCCAGAGACCCAGGTTCGATCCTGACAACGGGTGCTGTCTGTATGGAGTCTGGACATTCTCAAGGAGACCACGTGCGTTTCCTCTGGGCACTCTGGCTTCCTTCCACACTC
Organism: Leucoraja erinaceus; assembly: GCF_028641065.1. Classification (NCBI taxonomy): domain Eukaryota; kingdom Metazoa; phylum Chordata; class Chondrichthyes; order Rajiformes; family Rajidae; genus Leucoraja; species Leucoraja erinaceus. Next base: position 7,945,141 of record NC_073388.1, read on the forward strand.
CAATGGCGTGCAGGTTTGTAGGTTAATTGGCTTCTGTAAATTGTTAATTATTCCTAGTGTGCAGGACAGCGTTGGTGTACCTAGTTTGGTTTTGTTTAGTTTAGAGATAAAGCGCGGAAACAGGCCTGTCGGCCCACCGAGTCCGCGCCGACCAGCGATCCCCGCACACTGAACACTATCCTGCACACTAGAGACAATTTACAATATGCCGAAGCCAATTAGCCTACAAGCCTGCTTGGCTTTGGACTCTGGGAAGAGACTGGAGCACCCGGGGAAAACCCACGTGTTCACCAGGAGAACGTACAAACTGCGTACCCGTAGTTAGAATCGAACCCGAGTCCCTGGCGCTGTAAGGCAGCAACTCTATCGCTGTGCCACCATGCCACTCCACCACGGACTCAGTGGGCCGAAGGGCCTATTTTCGCGCTGTATCTCTAAAGAATAAAGTAAAGTCTAAGGGTAGAAAAGGCCGATACAATCACCACCACATTCAGTCAGCTTAAGAAGGAACTGCAGATGCTGGACAATCGAAGGTAGACAAAAATGCTGGAGAAACTCAGCTGGTGAGGCAGCATAGATGCTGCCTCACCCGCTGAGTTTCTCCAGCAATTTTGTCTACCATATTCAGTCAGGTGTGTGTGTTATTCAGAGATGGTTGAGAGCTTTGCACACACACACAGCGAAGGCTATCGGGCCCAACATCAGCCTGCTGTGCTCCTTTTAATCTCCTTCAGTACAATTACTACTCTAACATCTACCTGACACCGTGGCAAATTGCCCATGTATTTCTCTTTCGAAAAAAGGACACATCCTATCCAGTTAATTACTGCCCCATCAATCTCCTCTCAATGAGCACTACACCCAGTGAAAACTGTGGTGCTATCAAGCAATCAAGCAGAATTATTTTCCACAGAAGGCAGTGGAGGCCAATTCGCTGGATGTTTTCAAGAGAGAGTTAGATTTGGCTCTTAGGGCTAACAGAGTCAGGGGATATGGGGAGAAGGCAGGAACGGGCTACTGATTTTGGATGATCAGCCATGATCACATTGAATGGCGGTGTTGGCTTGAAGGGTCTTATGGCCTACTCCTGCACCTATTTTCTATGTTTCTATGATACTAACTCATCAACATTCCACTCTCCATAGCCCAATCATATAACCATATAACAATTACAGCACGGAAACAGGCCATCTCGACGCTTCTAGTCCGTGCCAAACACCTAATCTCCCCTAGTCCCATATACTTGCGCTCAGACCATAACCCTCCATTACTTTCCCGTCCATATAACTATCCAATTTATTTTTAAATGATAAAAACGAACCTGCCTCCACCACCTTCACTGGTAGCTCATTCCACACAGCTACCACTCTCCAAGTAAAGAAGTCCCCCCTCATGTTACCCCTAAACTTCAGTCCCTTCATTCTCAAGTCATGTCCCCTTGTTTGAATCTACCCTACTCTCAGTGGGAAAAGCTTATCCACTGCAACCCTGTCTATCCCTCTCATCATTTTAAAGACCTCTATCAAGTCCCCCCTTAACCTTCTGCGCTCCAAAGAATAAAGCCCTAACTTGTTCAACCTTTCTCTGTAACTTAGTTGCTGAAACCCAGGCAACATTCTAGTAAATCTCCTCTGTACTCTCTCTATTTTGTTGACAGTTTTGTCAATCAGCTCTGAATTGCAACAATCCCAGTCCAAATGTAGACCAGAGAGCTGATTAAGTTTTGTTTATTTTAGTTTAGTTTAAAGATACAGCACGGAAACAGGCCCTTCGGCCCACCGAGTCCGCACCGACCAGCGATCCCCAAACAATAACACTATCCCGCACACACTAGGGACAATTTACATTTATACCAAGCCAATTAACTTACAAACCTGTACGTCTTTGGAGTGTGGGAGGCAATCTTGGAGTAAACCCACGCAGGTCGCGGGGAGAACGTACAAACTCTGTGCGGACAGCACCCGTAGTCAGGATCGAACCCAGGTCTCTGGCGCTGTAAGGCAGCAACTCTACCACTGCACCACTGTGCCGCCCTAGAGGGGAGACGAGAATAACGTCCCTGCATATTAAGGCAGTATCTGACCAAGTATAATGTTAAGACATTCTCAACAAACTGTAAAACATGTTTTAAGGGTCCACCATCGATTTCCTGGCTCCCTTGGTTCCAGAGCCTTGCCGTATTATCCGTTTTTGCCGATCAACTGAGTCCCGGGTTCTATCCCGACTACGGATGCTGTCTGTACGGAGTTTGTAGTGGGTTTTCGCTGAGATCTTTGGTTTCTTTCCACACCAAAGACGTGCAGGTTTGTAGGTAAATTGGCTTGGTGTAAAACGTAAAATTGTCCCCAGTGTGTGTGTAGGATAGTGTTAATGTGCGGGGATCGCTGGTCGGCGCAGACTCTGTGAGCCGAAGGGCCTGCTTCCGCGCTGTAACTCTAAACTAAACAAAAATGCAAGTTGCTCAGCATGGGGCTGTTACTAGGCTTGACGATATTGCATTGTAATAAGTTTATATATTGAAGTGTAAATCCCGTCTTTGCAAATCTCTATAGACAGGTTCAATTATGCAATCAATTCCGATGATATATTGCGAAATGATCCAAAATCAATCCAGAAATGCAGCGACAAATGGTTGTCATGGGGTGAGAATATCACCCAGAGACAATTGATTCTTATTGCACACGATCACTATTGTGACACGGAAGGCCAGCAGTTGAGACTAAAACCTATAAAGTATAATTTGCAATTGATCTATTAGGTTAAAGGTATTTTTAATACTTTGCCATCACATAGAACAGGGTTGGGCAACCTTGTTCTGCATTGGGGGTTGGGACGCATGTCTGTGAGCAGATGGCGGGCCACATCTATCACGTGTACACATGGATCCCGTTCCCAACCCGCCCCGGATAGCAGGCATCAAATCACGTGTTCACTGAAGGTGGACAAAAATGCTGGAGAAACTCAGCGGGTTGCCAACCTCGAATAGTGAAAGGCCTGGATGGAGTGGATGTGGAGAGGATGTTTCCACTATTGGGAGAGTCTAGGACCAGAGGACATAGCCTTAGAATAAAAGGATGTATCTTTAGAATGGAGATGAGGAGGAATTTCTTTAGTTAGAGGGTGGTGAATCTGTGGAATTCATCGCCACAAAAAGGCTGTGGAGGCCAAGTCAATGGATATTTTTAAGGCGTAGATAGATAGATTCTTGATTAGTACGGGTGTCAGGGGTTATGGGGAGGAGGCAGGAGAATGGGGTTGACAGGGAGATATAGATCAACCGTGATTGAATGGTGGAGTAGACTTGATGGGCCCAATGGCCTAATTCTTCTCCTGTAACTGATGAAATGAACATGGGTCTGCAGTTTGCTTGGTACAACAGTCTGTTCCGGTATTGTAGATATGCAGGCTTTTGGGTATTTTGGAAATGGCAGGCTTCTGTGAAAAAGTTCAAGCTTTGCTGACGTGACAAAGGTGACATCAGGTGCAGGAGGCCCATGTGATCTAAATGGTGCCTTCGCGCCTGGGTTTCTGAAGAAGCTCCCAACTGTTTCTGTCCCTGTGAAGCCCGAGGTGTCGTTAAGTCTATGGTTTGTGTTAAACAGACGCTAAACCCAGGTCTGTGATTGGGTAGAGGATTTTGTGTTTATACATAGTATATGGGTGTTAAAAGGTTTTAGTCTACATGGTATCGTAAGTAAGCAAAGTAAGTGCCTCTTAATGTATCTCTTATCTGTAAGTGATGGCGTGTAGGGATGGCCACCCCTTTGCATTTTCGCACCTTTAGTAACCCCGCCTCTGTTTAGGGGTATAAAAGTCTATGTAATTCGTTTGGACATGTCGGTTGTCTTTCCTTCTGTTCTGTTTACGCAAGGCTGCTGAGGGCTCGAGTGAGTGGGTCGAGGCTGTCCCCTTTGAGTTGTATACAAATAAAGAAGGGCTTGGAATCGATGTGTTACAGAGATAGGTTGAATAAGTTAGGTCTTTATTCTCTGGAGCGCAGAAGGTTGAGGGGGGACTTGATAGAGGTCTTTAAAATGATGAGAGGGGTAGACAGAGTTGATGTGGACAAGCTTTTCCCTTTGAGAATAGGGAGGATTCAAACAAGAGGACATGACTTCAGAATTAAGGGACAGAAGTTTAGGGGTAATATGAGGGGGAACTTCTTTACTCAGAGAGTGATAGCGGTGTGGAATGAGCTTCCAGTGGAAGTGGTGGAGGCAGGTTCATTGGTATCATTTAAAAATAAATTGGATAGGCACATGGATGAGAAGGGAATGGAGGGTTATGGTATGAGTGCAGGCAGGTGGGACTAAGGGGAAAAAAAAAGTTGTTTGGCACGGACTTGTAGGGCCGAGATGGCCTGTTTCCGTGCTGTAATTGTTATATGGTTATTTGTTATATGTTCATCTCAGTGATTGACTGAACCAGACCAAGGGGATAGTATTAGATCCGGAATCAACAGCATAAATTCAAAACCCAATCCAAACCATGGATAATTTGTGTCTGAAGAAGGGTCTCGACCTGAAACGTCACCTCTCCATGTCCAGAGATGCTGCCTGACCCGCACTTTGTGTTTTTACTCCAGTACTTTGTGTTCTTTATAAGATTCCAGCTGTTCCTTGTGTCTACATGGCTAATTTGTACTTGACTTAACAAATGTTTCCCCCCTATAGATCCAGCCTCTCCTTCACGGTACATTTAAGAACCTCAAGCAATGTGATAGACCTGTTCAAGGATGGTGCATTAAATATTCATCAGGAGCGGAGGACACATAAGCCATGCTCAATAAATCACCCTGAAGTGGCTGAAGCATTAAACTGAGCTTGTAGAGCAAGGCCTGACCCTGACTGAAATAATTTTTCAGAATGTGCACAGTGATGTAACGATAAAGCTACTGCCTTACCACGGCAGTACCCGGGTTCGATCCTGACCACGGGTGCTACGTTCTCCCCTTGACCAAGTGGGTTTACTCCGAGATCTTCGGTTTTCTCCCGCACTCCAAAGGCATGCAGGTTTGTAGGTTAATTAGCTTGGTATAAATGTAAATTGTCCCTAGTGTGTGGCGTGGCGGTGCCTATCGGCAGCGGCTCGACTACAGTCCGTCTGTCTTTTTTTAATTTTTGTCTTGTTACATGTATGTCTTGACCCTAGTTTTTATTATTTTTCTTTAGCTGTGTATATGTGAGGGGTGTGGGGTGTGGGGGCCGTTAATCTCTTCCCCCGTTCGGGGACCCGACTTTTTCCCTGTCGGGTCTCTGGTGTCGTTGGGCCTAACGTCATGGAGCCGGCAGCAGCCTCCGGCCGGGACCAACCTGAGGGCTCCCGTCGCGGAGCCTGCGGACCTGGCATCGCGGAGCTGGCCCTTCGGAAGCTGACTCTTCGGAACGGGAAGCGCTGTGGTGGCGCGCGGCTGCGACCCGACTTCGGAGCTTCGGAGGCTCCAGGTCCCTGGTGGGAGACCCGCTTTTCGGAGCTCCCGCAACGGCGACTTCTCCCGCTGGAATCGCGGGGTTTAAGGGACTCGGAGCGGGGCCTAACATCGCCCGGCTTGGCTTGAACGGTCACAAGACTTACCATCGCCCCGGCCAGGGGCTTTAACATCAGGAGCCCCAGTCGCCTCGACGCTGCAGTTGGACTGCTGGACCACGGGAGAAGAACAAAGGGAAGAGATAAGACTTTGCCTTCCATCACAGTGAGGAGGTGTTGGAGACTCACTGTGATGGATGTTTATGTAAACTGTGTTAACTGTGGGTCTTGGGTTTTTTTTGTAATGTAAGACTGTAGAAAATGAAATTTTGTTCAAACCAAGCTGTTTGAATGAGAATAAAAAGCCATTCTATTCTATTCATTCTAATGTGTGTAGGGTAGTGTTAGTGTGCGGGGATCGCTGGTCGGTGCGGACTCGGTGGGCCGAAGGGCCTGTTTCCGCGCTGTATCTCTAAACCAAACTAAACTAAACCTGATTCACCATTTATTCAACCTGAATAGTTAGTTAAAAAATACACAAAATATGGGAGGAGCCTCCTGCATTTTGTTTTTTACTCTAGATTCCAGCAAATTGCAGTCTCTTGTATCTCAGTGAATAGTTGCATGTTGTAGTCTGAGGTTGAGTACAACTGTTCAATAGTTCAATAATACTTTGTCATTTGTTCCTAGACATTGTACAATTATTTGTATTATACACAGTCCAGTAAAGTCATATTGTAGATTAGCACAACTACACACATTGCCAAGAATGCAAGGTAGTAATCATGTATTGTCTTTCTACTGACTGGGTACCACGCAACAAAAGCTTTCCACTGTCCCTTGCTACACGTGACAATAAACTAAACTGAAAAATTCAACAAAATTGAATGCAATTATTGTAGTGTAAAAACAGTAGATTTATTCTGAGGGAGTAAACAGAGAAGAAGGGTCACCCATTCCTTGTCGCCAGAGATGCTGCCTGTCCCGCTGAGTTACTCCAGCATTTTGTGTCTACCTTCGATTTAAACCAGCATCTGCAGTTCTTTCCTTTACAGAGAATTTCTATGTATTCCTGCACCATCTTGTACTTTTTAAAGAGTCGTAGAGTTTTAGTTTTAGTTTCTATTTTAGTTTAGAGATGCAGTGCAGAAACGGGCCCTTCGGCCCACCGAGTCCACACCGACCAGCGATCCCCGCACACTAACACTATGCTACACACATTAGGGACAATTTTACATATGTTCCAAAGCCAATTAACCTACAAACCTCCCTATTCGGAAACCGAATATCTTGGAGAAAACCCACACAGTCACGAGAGAACGTACAAACTCCGCACAGACAGCACCCGTAGTTGGGATCGAGCCCGGGTCTCCGGCGATGTAACGCAGCAACTCTACCATAGGAAGATTGAACTTTGTGAAGATTGTTGGCCATATTTACCTTTGACCTGAACATAGACACAAAATGCTGGAGTAACTCTGCGCAACATCTCTGGAGAGAAGGAATGGGTGATGTTTTGAGTCGAGAACCTTCTTCCGGGTCGAAAGACCCAGAACGTCGCCCATTCCGTCTCTCCAGAGATGCTGCCTGTCCCGCTGAGTTACTCTAGCATGTTGTGTCTATCTTCGGTGTAAACCAGCATCTGCAGCTCCTTCCTACGCTTTACAATTGACCTCGTGGGTTTCCTCTGGGTGCTCCGGTTTCCTCCCACACTCCAAAGACATGCAGGTTTATAGGTTAATTGCCCAGTAAAATGTTAAATTGTTCCTAGTGTGTGTAGGATCGTGCTAGAGTACAGGGTGAGCGCTGGTCGGCACGGACTAGTTGGCCAAAGGGCCTATTTCCGCTCTGTATCTCTAATGTCTAAATCCTACATAACAATACTGATTGGACTTTAGTGACACTGGACTGTACATATTTGGCACGCACAGATGCCAACCTCTTTCATTAACTATACACGGATAAATGCAATCAGCAAAGATCACTGCATTGCCAAAACCATTTCCTGCAAAACCAAAGATCACTGCAAAGCCTAAAAATAAAGCTCTTTCTCGATAATACCACCCTGCCACATTAAAGCCTGAAGTGTCTAAATAACAGCTTAGTGCAAACACCAGCTTTTGTCGGTCATTTTGCCCTTGATATCACTGAGCACAAAGCCCGCAGATGTAGTTTGGAGGTTTCTTCCATCTTCCAAACCGGGCGGCACGGTGGCGCAGCGCCAGAGACCCGGGTTCGATCCCAACTACGGGCGCTTGTCTGTACGGAGTTCGTAGTTCTCCCCGTGACCTGCGTGGGTTTTCTCCGAGAACTTCGATTTCCTCCCACACTCCAATGACGTACAGGTTTGTGGGTTAATTGGCTCGGTACAAATATAAAAAATTGTCCCTAGTGTAGGATAATGTTGATATGCAGGGATGGCTGGTTGGTGCCGACTCGGTGCGGACACGGTGGGCTGAATGGCCCGTTTCTGCGCTGTATTTCTAAAACTAAAATTTGACGTGTGGGAAAGAACTGCAGATGCTAGTTTAAATCAAAGATAGACTATAAAGACCTGGAATCCAGGACCCATTGATTTTTAAAAAGAGGACACAAAGTGCTGGAGTAACTCAGAGAGTCAGGCAGCATCTCTGTAGAGCATGGATAGGCGATGCTTCAGGCCGGGACCTTTCTTCTGCTTCTACAGTTCCTTTGTTTCTGCGTCCCACTGATTAGAATGGGGTTTCCCATTTGGACTTTGGACTTTGGAGATACCGAGCGGAAACAGGCCTTATGGCCCACTGAGTCTGCACCGACCAGCGATCACCCCGTACACCAGCACTGTCATACACACTAGGGACAATTTACTATTTATAGAAGCCAATAAATCTACAAACCTGTACGTCTTTGGAGTGTGGGAGGAAACCGGAGCACCTGGAGAAAACCCAGGCAGTCCGGGGTAGAACGTACAAACTCCGCACAGACAGCACCCGTAGTCAGGATCGATCAGGGGGCCGTTATTGCTGCAAGTCGACACTCTACCGGCTGCACCACTCTACTGCGCTGAGTGATTGGTACAGTTACTTAAGGGCCTGTCCCACTTGGGCGTCATTTGCACGTCACGCAGATGGCGTGCGAAGATTTCGGGGCGCAAAAATGCGCGCGACCGCGCATCACTGCCCACGTCACCACGCACCATGTGCGCATAATGCGCATCATGCGAGCATTACGTGCCACGTGACGCGTAAATGACGACGTGTAAATTAGGTGCAAAGACGCCCAAGTGGGACAGGCCCTTTCTTTGTTATTTATTTCATTTTTTCTTTTTTTTTAATGTATTATAATTTCATTGTTTAACGTAATTTTTCATCTAATTATGAAAATAACAAACCTACAGACAGCAGTGCTATTCAAATTAGACATAATGATAGCCATACAGCATAGAAACAGGCCCATCAGCCCAACTTGTCCATGTTGACTTAAACTGTAGATGCTCCATCTACACTCGTCCCGCCTGCCTGCGTTTGGCCCATATCCATCCAAACCTTTCCTATCCATGCACCTGTCCAAATGTCTTTAAAATGTTTGAATAGTACATGCTTTCACCACCTCCTCCGGCAGCTCACAGCAAATATCCACCCTCCCCTTTGCGAAAAAGTTGCCTCTCAAGTTCCTATTAAATCTTTCCCCTCTCACCTTAAACTGATGTCCTCTGGTTCTTGATTCACCGACTTTGGGTAAAACACTCTGTGCGTTCACTCTATCTATTCCCCTTGATTAGATCAATCCGTCAGCCTCCTGCCCTCCAAAGAATAAAGTTGCAGCATGCCCAGCTTCTCCCTGTAGATCAGACCCTCGAGTCCTGGCAACACCATCATAAAAGTCATCTCACGCTGTCTGATGGAATAGGCAAAAGAAAGTACAAAATGCCTGTCTGAATCATTTTGAAAACTATTGTGAATAATAAATTGCTGCAGAATGTTTACACTGAAATACTGTGTTCAGTTTGACAGCGGTGTGGGATGAAGCAAACTTCACCGGGCCTCAAAGAGAAAATGCATTGCGTTTGTCTCTTCAACCAAATTTTAAATATAAAAGAAGAAATAACGAAACTGAAATGCACCTTGGACAGCTCTACCACAAAGTGAGTTACGGCAAATCAAACTACCCGTTCTTTTCCACCCTGAGAGCGTTCATACTTTGAGGAATGATCATAGACATTAGACATTAGAGTGGGTCGGTGGCACAGCGGTAGAGTTGCTGCCTTACAGCGCCAAAGACCCAGGTTCGATCCTGACTACGGGTGCTGTCTGTATGTAGTTTGTACGTTCTCCCCGTGACCTGCGTGGGCTTTCCCCAAGATCTTTGGTTTCCTCCCACACACCAAAGACGTACAGGTTTGTAGATTAATTGGTTTGGTGCAAATGTAAAATTGCCCCAAGTGTGTGTAGGGTAGTGTTAATGTGTGGGGATCGCTGGTTGGTGTGGACTCGGTGGGCCGAAGGGCCTGTTTCCACTCTGTATCACTAAACTAAACTAAAAAAATTAGATTAGGAAACCTACCATCCCCTCTCATAGAAACATAGAAACATAGAAATTAGGTGCAGGAGTAGGCCATTTGGCCCTTCGAGCCTGCACCGCCATTCAATATGACCATGGCTGATCATCCAACTCAGTATCCCGTACCTGCCTTCTCTCCATACCCTCTGATCCCTTTAGCCACAAGCGCCACATCTAACTCCCTCTTAAATATAGCCAATGAACTGGCCTCGACTACCCTCTGCGGCAGAGAGTTCCAGGGATTCACCACTCTCTGTGTGAAAAAAGTTCTTCTCATCTCGGTTTGAAAGGATTTCCCCCTTATCCTTAAGCTGTGACCCCTTGTCCTGGACTTCCCCAACATCGGGAGCAATTTCCTGCATCTAGCCTGTCCAACCCCTTAAGAATTTTGTAAGTTTCTACAAGATCCCCTCTCAAACTCCTAAATTCTAGAGAGTATAAACCAAGTCTATCCAGTCTTTCTTCATTAGACAGTCCTGACATCCCAGGAATCAGTCTGGTGAACCTTATCTGCACTCCCTCTGTGGCAATAATGTCCTTCCTCAGATTTGGAGACCAAAACTGTACGCAATACTCCAGGTGTGGTCTCACCAAGACCCTGTACAACTGCAGTAGAACCTCCCTGCTCCTATACTCAAATCCTTTTGCTATGAAAGCTAACATACCATTCGCTTTCTTCACTGCCTGCTGCACCTGCATGCCTACTTTCAATGACTGGTGTACCATGACACCCAGGTCTCGCTGCATCTCCCCTTTTCCTAGTCGGCCACCATTTAGATAATAGTCTGCTTTCCTGTTTTTGCCACCGACTCTCAGTCTGAAGAAAGGTCATCACCTGAAACGTCACCTATTCCTTTTCTCCAGAGATGCTGCCTGACCTACTGATCTATTCCAGCTTGTTGTGCCTATCTCCAGTGTAAACCAGCATCTACAGTTCCTTCCCACGCACAGTGCTTCCAACCTCACCCTCGCCAATTTACATTCAGAACCAGCCTACCAGAGAGGCAGCTGTGACCTCCTCTGGTACTGGAATAGCTTATAATGTCCCATTAGGAGGAATTCAGCCTATCTGATCCCTGCTGTCTCCCAGAGAACAATCCATCATAGTCATAGAGTGATCTAGCACGGAAACAGGCCCTTTGGCCCAACTTGCCCACACCGGCCAACATGTGCCAGCTACACTAGTGCCACGCCCTCATTTGGCCCATATCCCTCTAAACCTGTCCTATCCATGTAGAGAATAGATAATAGACAATAGACAATAGGTGCAGGAGTAGGCCATTCGGCCCTTCGAGCCAGCACCGCCATTCACTGTGATCATGGCTGATCATCCGCATTCAGTACCCTGTTCCTGCCTGCTCACCATATCCCCTGAATCCGCTAACTTTAAGAGCTCTATCTTACTCTATTTAACTGTTTCTTAAACGTTGGGATAGTCTCAGCCACAACCAACTCCTCTGGCAACTTGTTCCATACACCCACCACCCTTTGTGTGGAAAAAGTTACCCCTCAGATTCCTAATAAATCTTTTCCCCTTCACTTTGAACCTATGTCCTCTGGTCCTCGATTCACCTACTATGGGCAAGAGAGACTCTGTGCATCTACACAGTCTATTCCTCTCGTCATATCCATACCCTTCCTTTTATTTCCCTATACCTTAATTTGCTCCATTGTCAATGTTAAAATGTGCATCACTTTTAAAGACACACCGCACCACAGTTGCCAAAGTAATTGCTTTTAATGCAAGCTTAATGCAAAAATTCCAAATTTAGATAAGACACAATTTCCTCCCACAATAACATTATATAATGGCAAACCAACCTGTCACACTGTAATGAGTAATATGCTGATGGAGTGAATACATTTGTGTTATGAAGAAAGGATGCAATTGAAAATAATATGGTAATATAATTAATAACTATGATGATCACAAGCACAACCGCTGAGGAATGTGGTAAAAATTGGGAAACTCCGCAACTTTGCGTAAGCACTTTTTAAGAGTTTTGACAATTGTTTTTGGCAAGGGAGGTTATCATAAGATCAAAAGGGTTGGGGGTAGAATTAGGCCATTCAGCCCATCAAGTCTACTCCGCCATTCAATCATGGCTCATCTATCACTCCCTCCCAACCCCATTCTCCTGCCTTCTCCCCACTGATAACCGTACTAATCAAGAATCTATCTCTGCCTTAAAAATATCCACTGACTTGGCCTCCACAGCCTTCTTTGGCAAAGAATTCCACAGATTCACCACCTTCTGACTAAATAAATTTCTTCTTCTTTCTAAATGAAGGTCCTTTTAATTCTGAGGCTGTGACTTCTAGTCCTAGACTCTCCCACTTGTGGAAACATCCTCTCCACATCCCACTCTATCCAGGTTGAGCAAAAGTCTTTGAGGCAGAAATATAGAGAACCAGCACATGGCAAAGCTGCTAGACCAGTTGCCTCACAGCGTGGGAGAACTGGTCTCGATCCTGATCTCGGATGCTGTCTTTGTGGAGTTTGCATGGTCTCCCTAGAGTTCCATGTTCCAGTCCATCACATAAACCAGCTTCATTTCTTCCCCCCCCCCCCCCCCCCCCTACCAGCCCCACAACCCCCCCCTCCCCCCCAACCCCACCACCCCATAGAAGCTTTTCACTGTGTCCTAGTACATGTGGTGATCTACCTTTATATAGCTATAAAACTCTGATCTGATCTTTTGTAAGTTCGCTTGTGCATCACATCTTTTGGAATACCCTCCGCACTAATTACATATTGCTGGAAAGATTTACCGCATGATGCCGAAAATCGCCTCATCTGAAAATTTGATTCATTATTTCCCGAGTTATTTACTAAAATTGTTCACCAATCTGAGATATTTTTTGAAGTCAACGTGCTGAAGCGAGCTGGATGACATCACAATGGCAGTGCGCCTCGCGGCCAAGTGATCAGAATTTTCAACGCGCGGGGGGAATGTTTTCCACGAGCTGTGAGTTAGGTGGCCCAGGGAGTGGTGAATATTGGAACCTATGGGTGAGTGGTGGAGTGTTGCGTTTGGGAACCAGCCCTTCCCATGTAACTCCACCCCCGCCCACCCCTCAATCTCTACCCTTTCCCTCTCCTCGCTCCCCCCCCCCCCCCCCCCCACCCCCTTCTAGCCGAACCTGCGCAGTTGGGGGTTATGCATGAGTGGATAGGGTGGGGGATGGGGTAAAAGCAACAAATCATATAAATATAATATCAAGGGGGGGGGGGGGGTTAGTGTGTGTGTGTGTGTGACGCCGAAGGCCTCCCCCCCCCCCCCCTTGATATATTTATTAAAGGGGACGGGACCCAACGGGTCCCCCTTGGTCTAGTATACTTATAAAACTCTGATCTGATCTTTTGTTTGTTCGCTTGTAAATCACATCTTCTCCAAAACCGGACGCGATAATGGCGAAATTTGTACATTTACCTCATGATGTAGAAAAATGGCTCATCTGAAAATTTGATTTATTATTTTCCGAGTTTCCGAGCTAAAATTGTTCACCAATCTGACATATTTTTTAAATCTAACCAGCTGAAGCAAGCTGGATGACGTCACAATGCCTCTGCTGCGAGGTACGTGGCTTCCCTCTTATCCTTAAACTGTGACCCCTAGTTCTGGACTTCCCCAACATCGGGAATAATCTTCCTGCATCTAGCCTGTCCAAACCCTTAAGAAATTTGTAAGTTTCTATAAGATCCCCCCTCAATCTTCTAAATTCTAGCGAGTACAAGCTGAGTCTATCCAGTCTTTCTTCATATGAAAGTCCTGACATCCCAGGAATCAGTCTGGTGAACCTTCTCTGTACTCCCTCTATGGCAAGAATGTCTTTCCTCAGATTAGGAGACCAAAACTGTACGCAATACTCCAGGTGTGGTCTCACCAAGGCCCTGTACAAATGCATGCGTGGATAGGGCGGGGGATGGGGTAAAAGAAGCGAATGAATAATATTAATATAATATCAGGGGGGGGTTAGTGTGTGTGTGACGCTGAACCGCATGTTGAAGGGACTCGGTCTAGTAATCGATAAATACCAAATGCAAGTACTTTGATGTATTGAAAGAACATAGAACTTGTGCCACTAAATGTTATTTTGGTTATTAAATGATTAATTGGGGTGGGAGATTGCAACCTTCAAGTGGTCCACCCTGTTTTGAGTAATGCAATCAACCCGAGGTGCACAAAACAGTTAGATCAAATAGAACAAGTTGACCTCCAACTTTAGGCTGTGCACGCCATATGCAAGAAGAGGAAGATTGATTAATTATATAGTGTGGATTTGAAACACCTACATGAATCTGGCGCTAATTAAATTAGTTTAGTTTAGCTTAGTTTAGTTTAGTTCAGTTAAGTTTAAAGATACAGCAAGGAAACAGGTCCAATGGCCCACTGAGTCCATACTGACCATCGATCACCTGTGCATACTAGTTCTATGTTATCCCACTTTCATATCCACTCCCTGCACATTAAGGGCAATTTACAGAGGGCCAATTAACCTACAAACCCGCACGTCTTTGGAATGATGTGAACACTTTTGTAACAAGCTTATCAAGATATATTGTACTGACAGGCAGCCCGCAGGGAGACATTCAGAAATTTAAAGCTGTAGAACAGAAAAAACTAATTAAAAGTCGGGAAGTTAGGAATGAGGTGAAACGTCAAGCAAATTTTATTATCCTACATTAGAGCACCCATTGATCTGAGCCCATTAATCGGGTTGATAAGCCAATTAAATCTTTTTCTGAGGAGAAAAGCAGGTTGACGATTTTAGAAAGATTGCAAGCAGTCAATGCTGATGTATGATGAGAATGTTGGCACATTGATATTTTAATGGACTTCTGTTCTGTTTTGTTTAAAGATACAGCGTGGAAATAGGCCCTTTTTGCCCAACGAGTCCACGCCGACCAGCGGTCGATCCCCGCACATTAACACGACCCTACACACACTGGGGACAATTTACGTTTATATGAAGCCAATTAATCTGCAAAGCTGTTCGCCTTTGTTCGAGTGTTGGAGCAAACCAACGATCTCGGAGAAAACCCACGCGGGTCACGGGGAGGACGTGCAAACTCTGTACAGACAGCACCCGTTGTCAGGATTGAGCCCAGGGCTCCGGTGCTGTAAGGCAGCATCTCTACCGCTGAGCCACCGTGCTGCCCTCTTGCCGTGTATTCTGATGTAGCTACCCTAAAGGCGGATGGCCAGGAGAATTACAAAAATAGAAGGATATATAAAAAGGTCGATGTCGATTTGTGGGCTAACGGCGACGGAGGAAGCTCTGCAGCAGCCTGGGGCTTACCTGGATCAGGGGTCGCTCCAGTAGTTGGACAGGTCGTATAGTCTGTTCTCACCCTCTCCATCATAGTCTGGTTTGGCTCAGTCACCAAGCACGACACCTGGAGAATGCAGCGAATCGTCCGATCAGCAGAGAAGGTTATTGGCTGCAACCTTCCCTCTATTGACGAAATGTACACTGCAAGGGCCAGGAAGTGAGCGGGCAAGATCATCTCTGACCCCTCTCACCCTGGCCACAAACTCTTTGAATCACTTCCCCCTGGAAGGTGACTCTGGACTGACAAAGCTGCCACAGCCAGACATAAAAACAGTTTTTATCCACGAGTAGTTTGCTCTACTCAACAGCCAAAAATCTGTAGCCTCCCTTTGATCTGGTATTTTGTTGGTTCACATGCTTGATCAATGGTGTTTTATCATTAATGTTTTATTATTATTATTAATGTTTAGTGTTTTCTGAGTCATTCGTAACTGTCACTGTATGTCATGTTGTTACTTGTGGGCGGAGCACCAAGGCAAATTCCTTGTATGTGAATACTTGGCAAATAAACTTACTTACTTACTTACTTGCATGGATAGGACAGGTTTGGAGGGTTGTGGACTAAGAGTGGGACTCGGGTAACTGGGATATTGTTGGCCGGTGTGGGTGAGTTGGGCCGAAGGGCCTGTTTCCACACTGTATTAATCTATGACTCTATGAGGACCGGACTTTGGCAAATGAGCTTTAGCAAAACTCTTCAAAATACAGAGAATAGGCACAGTGGTGCAGCTGGCAGAGTATTTCATTTTATTTTGTAAATGGTGACAAAATGTGGTGATGGTTGCAGGAATCTCTCTCTGTGCAGTTTGTATACAACAATAAAGAACCATCGAACCATTGAAGTCGGAAACAAATCTCATCGGCACAACACAGTGCCGTGGCTAATAGACCCACTGCCCCACAGTCCCATTGATCTGGGTTCGATTCCAACCGACCCCTGTGCCTCGCGGAGTGATAGGTTGATTTGGAGAATTAAAATTATTTCTCTGCGAATGAGTCCTTCGATGGTCGGGGTGTTTTCCTATTCCATGATATCGTTAAATTAAATGTTTGGGCCTGTGAATTTGTTTATGGGTGGCAAGGTGGCGCAGCGGTAGAGTTGCTGCCTCACTGCGCCAGGGACCCGGGTTCGATCCTGACTACAGCTGCTGTCTGTACGGAGTTTGCACGTTCTCCCTGTGACCTGCGTGGGTTTTCCCCAGTTGCTCCAGTTTCCGCCCACACTCCAAAGACGTGCAGGTTTGTAGGTTGATCAGCTTCTGTCAACCTTGTTCTATCCTGGTGTGTAAATTCTGTTCGATCCTAATGTACGGGTGATGGCTGGTCGGCGTGGACTCGGTGGGCCGAGGGCCTGTTTCCACGCTGCATCTCTAAGCTAAACGATTAGAAGAAAGCCAAGAGCAATGAGAATCCAATCTCACCAGCACAACTCCATGGTAGGAGGAAAGCACACTGTCTAATCATGGCTCATATTGTGAGCTGTAAAGTCAATTCAAAATCATTATCCTTCCAACACAAACCTTTTTTCCAAGAGAAAAGTTAGAAGCTAATACATCAAGGGTACTAATGTTTATTGATGCGGCTTCTTAGGGGCTAGAGTATTGAATAAATTATGAATGACAAAGCTATTTGCAGGTAATGGCTAATCTCATGAGAAATGCTACTTGTCACATTACAGAGCTAAGGTTACATAGCTCTTATTCCGCTTCCCCCTATTTACCACAAATTGCGGGTTCTGTAAAGTGAACTGTTTTTTTTGTTCTCGTGGGAATTGGCTTACATAGAAACATAGAAACATAGAAAATAGGTGCAGGAGTAGGCCATTTTTGCCCTTCGAGCCTGCACCGCCATTCAATATGATTATGGCTGATCATCCAACTCAGTATCCTGTACCTGCCTTCTCTCCATACCCCCTGATCCCTTTAGCCACAAGGGCCACATCTAACTCCCTCTTAAATATAGCCAATGAACTGGCCTCAACTACCTTCTGTGGCAGAGAATTCCAGGGATTCACCACTCTCTGTGTGAAAAATGTTTTCCTCATCTCGGTCCTAAAAGATTTCCTCCTTATCCTTAAACTGTGACCCCTTATTCTGGACTTCCCCAACATCGGGAACAATCTTCCTGCATCTAGCCTGTCCAGCCCCTTAAGAATTTTGTAAGTTTCTATAAGATCCCCCCTCAATTTTCTAAATTCTAGCGAGTACAAACTGAATCTATCCAGTCTTTCTTCATATGAAAGTCCTGACATCCCAGGAATCAGTCTGGTGAACCTTCTCTGTACTCCCTCTATGGGAAGAATGTCTTTATTCAGATTAGGAGACCAAAACTGTACGTAATACTCCAGGTGTGGTCTCACCAAGACCCTGTACAACTGCAGTAGAACCTCCCTGCTCCTATACTCAAATCCTTTTGCTATGAATGCTAACATACCATTCGCCTTCTTCACTGCCTGCTGCACCTGCATGCCTACTTTTAATGACTGGTGTACCATGACACCCAGGTCTTGTTGCATCTCCCCCTTTCCTAAACGGCCACCATTCAGATAATAGTCTACTTTCCTGTTTTTGCCGCCAAAGTGGATAACCTCACATTTATCCACATTATACTGCATCTGCCATGCATTTGCCCACTCACCCAGCCTATCCAAGTCACCTTGCAGCCTCCTAGCATCCTCCTCACAGCTAACACTGCCCCCCAGCTTCGTGTCATCCGCAAACTTGGAGATGTTACATTCAATTCCCTCGTCCAAATCATTAATATATATCGTAAATAGCTGGGGTCCCAGCACTGAGCCTTGCGGTACCCCACTAGTCACTGCCTGGCATTGTGAAAAGGACCCGTTTACTCCTACTCTTTGCTTCCTGTCTGCCAGCCAGTTCTCTATCCACATCAATACTGAACCCCCAATACCGTGTGCTTTAAGTTTGTATACTAATCTCTTATGTGGGACCTTGTTGAAAGCCTTCTGAAATTCTAGATATAACACATCCACTGGTTCTCCCTTATCCACTCTACTAGTTACATCCTCGAAAAATTCTATAAGATTCGTCAGACATGATTTACCTTTCATAAATCCATGCTGACTTTGTCCAATGATTTCACCACTTTCCAAATGTGCTGCTATCCCATCTTTAATAACTGATTCTAGCAGTTTCCCCACTACCGACGTTAGACTAACTGGTCTGTAATTCCCCGTTTTCTCTCTCCCTCCCTTTTGTAAAAGTGGGGTTACATTAGCTACCCTCCAATCCTCAGGAACTACTCCAGAATCTAAAGAGTTTTGAAAAATTATCACTAATGCATCCACTATTTCTGGGGCTACTTCCTTAAGTACTCTGGGATGCAGCCTATCTGGCCCAGGGGATTTATCGGCCTTTAATCCATTCAATTTACCTAACATCACTTCCTGGCTAACCTGGATTTCACTCAGTTCCTCCATCTCATTTGACCCCCGGTCCCCTGCTATTTCCGGCAGATTATTTATGTCTTCCTTAGTGAAGACAGAACCAAAGTAGTTATTCAATTGGTCTGCCATGTCCTTGTTCCCCATGATCAATTCACCTGTTTCTGACTGCAAGGGACCTACATTTGTTTTAACTAATCTTTTTCTCTTCACATATCTATAAAAGCTTTTGCAGTCAGTTTTTATGTTCCCTGCCAGTTTTCTTTCATGATCTATTTTCCCTTTCCTAATTAAGCCTTTTGTCCTCCTCTGCTGGACTCTGAATTTCTCCCAGTCCTCTGGTAGGCTGCTTTTTCTGGCTAATTTGTACGCTTCATCTTTTGTTTTGATACTATCCCTGATTTCCCTTGTTATCCACGGATACCTTCCCTGATTAATTTTTTTGTCAAACTGGGATGAACAAATGTTGCAGTTCATCCATGCAGTCTTTAAATGCCTTCCATTGCATATCCACCGTCAACCCATTAAGAATCAATTGCCAGTCTATCTTGGCCAATTCACGTCTCATATCCTCAAAGTTACCTTTCTTTAAGTTCAGGACCCTTGTTTCTGACTTAACAATGTCACTCTCCATCCTAATGGAGAACTCAACCATATTATGGTCACTCTTGCCCAAGGGGCCACGCACAACAAGACTGCTAACTAACCCTTCCTGTTTACTCAATACCCAATCTAGAATAGCCTGCTCTCTCGTTGGTTCCTCTACATGTTGGTTTAGAAACCTATCCCGCATAAATTCCAAGAAATCCTCTTCTTCAGCACCCTTGCCAATTTGATTCACCCAATCTATATGTAGATTGAAGTCACCCATTATAACTGTTTTACCTTTGTTGCACGCATTTCTAATTTCCTGTTTGATGCCATCCCCAACTCCGCTACTACTGTTAGGTGGCCTGTACACAACTCCCACTAGAGTTTTCTGCCCCTTAGTGTTTCGCAGCTCTACCCATATCGATTTCACATCCTCCAAGCTAATGTCCTTCCTTTCTATTGCGTTAATCTGCTCTCTAACCAGCAACGCTACTCCACCTCCTTTCCCTTTCTGTCTATCCCTCCTGAATATTGAATATCCCTGGATGTTCAGCTCCCAGCCTTGGTCACCCTGGAGCCATTTCTCCGTGATCCCAACTATATCATAGTCATTAATAGCTATCTGCACATTCAACTCATCCACCTTATTACGAATGCTCCTTGCTTTGAGACACAAAGCCTTCAGGCTTGTTTTTACAACACTCTTACCCCTTATACTATTATGTTGAAAAATGGCCCTTTTTGATTTTTGCCCTGGTTTTGTCTGCCTTACCTCCGTAGCTCAGAATCTAATATTAGCTCTTGCTATCTCCAATATATGCTCATTTCTTTTCCATTTGCATTTTCTTTAAAACCTTCAGGACCAGGCACCGCATTAGCATCATATGATGTAAGATTTAGATTAAATGGACAGCTCGATTGGACTCATGTGTATTGTTATCAGGCAACTGAACCATCTCACCACCAACTAGTGAGCAGTCCTTCACTTGCCTCCCTGCAGGAACTATACATCAGGAGGTGCAACTCCAGAGCCATTAAAATCATGGGAGACCCCTTCCAACCCTGCAACGGACTGTTCCAGCTGCTACGGTCAGGAAAACGCCTCCGTTGCCATGCTGTGAGAATGGAGAGGTTGAGAAGGAGTTTCTTCCCAGAGGCCATTAGGACTGTAAACTCCTATCTCACCAGGGACTAACTCTACTGTACCACTCTACTGCTTTTTTAAAAATCTTTTTTTTTCCTTTTTTCCTTCCGCCCACAATATTTAATATGAATTGTAGTTTGTTTGGTTGTTTGTTTGTTTGTCTTTTTGCACAAAGTCCGCGAGCATTGCCACTTTTCATTTCACTGCACATCTCGTATCTGTATGTGACAAATAAACTTCACTTGACTTGGCTTGAGCTACTTTCTAGTCTGAAGAAGGGTCTTGACCCAAAACATCGGCCATTCCTGCTCTCCAGAGATGCTGCCTGTCCCGCTGAGTTACTCCACATTTTGTGTCTATCTTCGGTGTAAACCAGCATCTGCAGTTCCTTCCTACTATCTACCTCATTGGGGACCCTCAGACTATCTTCAATCTGACTTTACAGGACTTTACAGGAGTATACGTTATTCCCCTTAACCTGTATCTGTACACTATGAATAGCTTGATTGTAATCATTTAAGGTCTTTCCATTGACAGGATAGCATGCAACCAAAAAGATTTCCACTTTACCTTATGGGGAGGGCAGGAGAATGGGGTTGAGTGGGAAAATGAGATCAGCTAACATTGAATGGTGGAGCAGACTAGATGGGCCGAATGGCTTAATTCAGCTCCTACAGGATGTCCTTTGGTGTTATGGACGGACATGAGATTCATCATCAGTATGTTCCAGTCCTGCTTCATCAGTGGATCTGAGCCAGAAATGAACACTGTATGCTGACATGAGTTTTATTTTCCTCACCATATGTTTGTGCATCTTTGCTAAACAAATTTGATAACCTTATGCCAACTCACCAAATTTGACAGCAGCTTTCCTTTCTTGAACTCAGCAGTAAAACAACAATTCATGCACAGACACAGAGGCAGAGAAAATAGGTGCATGAGTAAGCAATTTGGCCCTTTGCTCCAGCACCCCATTCAATTTGATCATGGCTGATCATCCACAATCAGTACTTCGTTCCTGCTTTTTTCCCCATATCCCTTGATTCCGTTAGCCCTAAGAGCTAAATCTAACTCTCTCTTGAAAACATCCAGTGAATTGGCCTCCACTGCCTTCTGTTCTGTGGCAGAGAATTCCACAGATTCACAACCCTCTGGGTGAAAATGTTTTTCCTCATCTTAGTCCTAAATGGCCTGCCACTTATTCTTCAACTGCGACCCCTGGTTCTGGACTCCCCCAACATCGGGAACATTTTTCCTGCATCTAGTCTGTCCAATCCCTCAGGAATTTAGCGTTTCTTTAAGCTACAACTTCTTAAAGGACAGTAAATTGCAAACTGGCATGTTTTAATGAAATACTACTATCATTTTTGCTTTGAGGGGAAATGTTTTCTCAATAAGTGAATGCGTACCAACATCAAAGAGTGTTTACAATTTTTAAAATGTGACTGATGTGAATTATGCTCGTAACCTTTTAACATTTAATAAGACGCTAAGGGGCGACTTTATCACACAGAGGGTGGTGGATATATAGAATGAGCTACCAGAGGAGGTAGTTGAAACAGGTACTGTAGCAACATTTAAATGATATTTGGACACGTACTGTACATTGTTTGGAAATGTTAAGTTGGATATGGGGTAAAGGCAGGCAGCTGTGACTAGCATAGATGGGACATCTTGGGCAAGGGGAAGTTGGTCCAAACGGGCGGGTTTCCATGTTGTGTGATTCTATGACCCCCATCTTCAGACATTAATATAAAAAGATAATTAGTTAAATGGGGAGGGATTGCGGAGATTTGAGATGTTGCAAGATGCAAGTGTGTAAGCACAGCAAACAGTTAGGAAAGCAAAAAAGAACCTTAAAAGGTTGTTACTGTAAGTGTCGGAAGGAACTGCAGATGCTGGTTTACACCGGAGAAAGACACAAAAAGCTGGAGTAACTCAGTGGTACATCAGAGAGGCAGCATCTCTGGAGGGAAGGAATGGGTGAGGTTTCGTATTGAGACCCTTCTTCAGACTGAGAGCCAGAGGAGAGGGAGATACGTAGATATGGAATGGTAAGGTGTGAAAATGAGACATCAAAGGAAACGAAGATTCATGGAAAATGTAGAATGGATCTAAGTGAAGCTGACAACGAAGCATACAAAGATAAAATGTAATCAGGAGGACAGGCAGACTGGCCGGGGATTCATACCAATAAAAATTGTTCTGGTTTTAAAAGAAATAAATACTTATGTAAGCAATAAAATTTTGCAGAATGTTTTAGAAGTGTACAGTAGGAATGAATTAGCAAACCTTAAAACTTAGTTGTACATCACCAGAATATTGTAGTGTAGTATGCAAAAAATTGACATTTATATTAATAAAAATTAAGAATTAAGGGACACAAGCTGTCATTAACAGAATCTATGGATTTCCACGTTCGTGTGACTTACGTAGCGACAGCAGTCAATGGTCACAGAGTGACCCTCATTACAACCACACGTCCAAGTTGCAAAGTCTGTTTGAAACGTCAGTCATCAAATTGCCAGTTTCACTGACTAGTGAACAGATACAATGAGCGTCAGATATAATAAAGTAATGTCAGATATCTATCTATTACTAGACTAAGTGGGACCCGTTGGGTCCCAGCATCACACAGGAGGGCTGGTCATCCAACGCAATATTCCACCTCTCCACCAATTCTAATATTGGTGGCCAGTTGTGGGGGGGGGGGGGGGGGGGGGGCTCTCTCTGGAGCGCTAGTATGGGTGTTGTGGGCTGAAGGGACTCGTTTCCAGAGGGCTAGTAAGCAAATTGTGCGGCAAATGGATTCTTGGGCTGGCGTCTCAGTCAATCAAGACTGTTGTGCTGGCAACTCACTCACTAATGGCTGGTGGGCTGGTAGTTGACTCACGGCTAATCCTTGAAATTCTATTTCAAGCAGGGTATATGGCCACCAAATTCAAGTGCAGTTTCATACCATTTGAAGTAGGGTGCAAAGCCACTAAAGACAGCGAGTCATGACCTCTCCCTCCTCCATCTTGCAGAGACTGAGCCACACCCACATTTCCGGGTTTTATAACCCTTCCCCCCCCCCCCCCCCCCCCCACCGGAAAAGGTGTGGCTTTCATGGAGTGATTGACAGGAGAGAGATTCGCAACATTTAAAAAAAAACTAATAACACTTTTATTTTTCATTGATGGGAAAAATTATCTGCACCTGCTCAGCAGAGGGGGACTGAGTAAGATGGCCAAAAATCACAGCCGTAAGTGGTAGCGTTTTATCTAAAATCAATATATAGTGCAAACAGGAAGTGTGCATTTACAGTAGTGCCTATTAACTTCAAGCCAAAGCACCATGCCACCATTTGCAGTAAGTAGTGCATTTCAACTTCATGCCACCATTTGCAGTAAGTGGTGCCTTTCAACTTCAAGCCAATGCACCCAAGCCACCATTAGCAGTAAGAGGTGCCTTTCAACTTCAAGTCAAAGCAACCAAGCCACCATTTGCAGTAATAGTGCCTTTCAACTTCATGCTACCATTAGCAGTAAATAGTGCCTTTCAACTTCAAGCCAATGCTCCCAAGCCACCACCAGTAAGTAGTGCCTTTCAACTTCAAGCCAAAGCAACCAAGCCACCATTTGCAGTAAGCAGTGTGCTTCAACTTCATGCCACCATTTGCAGTAAGTGGTGTCTTTCAACTTCAAGCCACACCCAAGCCACCATTTGCAGTCAGTAGTGCCTTTCAACTTCAAAGCACCCAAGCCACCATTTACAGTAAGTAGTGCCTTTCAACTTCAAGCCAAAGCACCCAAGCCACCATTTGCAGTAAATAATGCCTTTCAACTTCAAGCCATTGCAACCAAGCCACCATTTGCAGTAATAGTGCCTTTCTACTTCAAGCTAAAGCTCCCAAGCCACCATTTGCAGTGAGTAGTGCTTTCAACTTCAAGCCAAAGCACCCAAGCCACCATTTGCAGTAAGTAGTGCCTTTCAACTTCAACCAAAGCACCCAAGCCACCATTTGCAGTCAGTAGTGCCTTTCAACTTCAAGCCAAAGCACCCAAGCCACCATTTGCAGTAAGTAGTGCCTTTCAACTTCAAAGCATCCCAAGCCACCATTTGCAGTAAGTAGTGCCTTTCATTTCAAAGCAAAGCTTGCCTTTCAACGTCTTTCAACTTCAAAGCTCCCAAGCCACCATTTGCAGTGTAGTGCCTTTCAATTTCAAAGCAAAGCTCCCAAGCCACCATTTGCAGTGAGTAGTGCTTTCAACTTCAAGCCAAAGCACCCAAGCCACCATTTGCAGTAAATAATGCCTTTCAACGTCAAGCCATTGCACCCAAGCCACCATTTGCAGTAAGTACTGCCTTTCAACTGCAAGCCAAAGCACCCAAGCCACCATTTGCAGTAAGTAGTGCCTTTCAACTTCATGCCACCATTTGCAGTAAATAATGCCTTTCAACTTCAAGCCATTGCACCCAAGCCACCATTTGCAGTAAGTGCTGCCTTTCAACTGCAAGCCAAAGCACCCAAGCCACCATTTGCAGTAAGTAGTGCCTTTCAACTTCATGCCACCATTTGCAGTAAGTAGTGCCTTTCAACGTCAAGCCACAATTTGCAGTAATGCCTTTCAACATTTGCAAGCCACCACAGCTCCCGCCCACCATTTGCAGTAAGTAGTGCCTTTCAACTTCAAGCCAAAGCTTCCAAGCCACCACTTGCTGTAAGTAGTGCCTTTCAACTTCATGTCACCATTTGCAGTGCCTTTCAAATTAATGCCAAAGCACCCAAGCCACCATTTGCAGTAAGTAGTGCCTTTCAACTTCAAGCCAAAGCAACCAAACCACCATTTGCAGTAAGTAGTGCCTTTCAACTTCAAGCTGAAGCTCCCAAGCCACCATTTGCAGTAAGTAGTGCCTTTCAACTTCATGCCACCATATGCAGTAAGTAGTGCCTTTCAATTTCAAGACACACCCAGCCAAGCCAACCAGGGGGGGGGGGGGGGGGGGCGCTTTCTGGAGCGCTAGTAAGAACCATTTTAGAACCATTAAACATTTTTTGCTAGCTTTAGAACCAATAGACATTTTTTTGCAAGCTTGAGAACCAATAGACATTATTTTTGCAAGATTTAGAACCAATAGACATTTTTCTGCAAGCTTTAGAACCAATAGACATTTTTTGCAAGATTTAGAACCAATAGACATTTTTTTGCAATATTTAGAACCAATAGACATTTTTTTTGCAAGCTTTAGAACCAAGAGACATTTTTTTTGCAAGCTTTAGAACCAAGAGAGAATTTTTTTGCAAGCTTTAGAACCAATAGACATTTTTTTTTGCAAGGTTTAGAAGCAATAGAGACAATTTTTGCAAGCTTTAGAAGCAATAGAAACACTTTTTGCAAGCTTTAGAATAGACATTTTTTGCAAGCTTTAGAACCAATAGACATTTTTTTGCAAGCTTTAGAACCAATAAACATTTTTTGCAAGCTTTAGAACCAATAGAAACACTTTTTGCAAGCTTTAGAACCAATAGACACATTCTGTAAGCATTTTAGAACCACTAAGGGCACTTATATTTGAGTAGAACATGTGTTCAGTGTTATTCACGGCTCAGAGAAACGTGACCCTCTGCCTTCCTCCATCTTGAAGAGACTGTGTGGCACACCACTTCCTGGTTTTATAGTCCCTCCCACCTGCCACCAGCAGGGGCAGCAGAGAGAATGGGGAATTTTGTAAAAAGATGAATATCTCCGTCATTTTTAATCGACGGGAAAAATCCTTGGCACACGTGTGGCGGAGTGGGGCTCTGAGCAAGGTGGCCAAAAATGACGGCCGTGGGTGGCAGCATTCTCTCGGAAATCGCAGCACAGATGGCCAAAATTATAAAACTCTGATCTTGGATGTTTACATATTTGTTTGTTTGCTTGTGTGTTTGATTTTGTCTTTTTCTGTGATTCACATCTCCTCAAAAACCCGATGCACTAACGGTGACATTTTTACATATTCCGAGTTACGTTACCCCCCCCCCCCCCCAACTCGCAGTCGACTCACACGTGGCCGGCTGTCACGCGGGTGGGTGCGCTTTCCCTCGCGGAAGCCACGATCGGCCGGCCCTCTGCTGCTTTTGACCATCCTCAGATCGCGCCCA